>NW_024373368.1:1347135-1467135 GCF_014805655.1 Passer montanus
CCCTGGCCGGCGGGCGGGCGGCCGGGCTCCTCGGGGGCCGGGGGCACCGGCACGGCCGGGGCGGGAGCCGGGGCCGGAGCCTCAGGGCGTGGGGCGAGCGCGGGGCTGGGGCAGCGGCCCTCGGGAGGCGGCTCCAGAGGCGGCGGTGTCACCTGAGGACGGGGGTCTTTAGGCACCACAGGCTCAAGTATTGGGTCTTTGCTGCTGTCCTGGCTCTTCTCTTGGCTCCTTTCTAGTCCTGATATTTTGGGGACAGCGGGGCCCCTAGCACCAGGGTCGTCATTGTCAGCAAGTGCGCCAACTCCCACCTCTTTATCTGCAACAACAACAACAGAGAGAGAAAATGGTTAAACGCGACACAGACAACCCAACCCAAAGCCACTGCTGGGCCACTCACACTCCGAGTGGGCAGCTCCATTTTGTTTCCATCAAGAACCATCCAGGCGAACATGAAACTGAATCAAATCCACCTGCCCCAGTAACTCTCCTCAAAAAAAAACACGTGGCAGAGAAGGCAGACCCTGTTCAGCGCTGCTGTTCTCCATCATTGTTGCTCATCGTCACTCCCTCATGAGGGAACAAGCTGAGGGAACTGACCCTCCAAGGGAGACAACACCACATGAGCTCCGTGCTTCTCACTGAATGGGGAACGTTGGAAAAGATCTTTAAGACCACCACGTTCAATCCCTCACTATGTTCACCACTAAATCATGTCCTCAAGTACCACATCCACATGTTTTCTGAACAGGGTTGTTGACTGAACCACTGCCCTGGGCAGCTGTGCCAGTGTCTGAGCACCCTTCCATGGGGAAATTCCTGCTGATGTCCACCCTGAGCCTGCCCTGGCCCAGCCTGAGGCCGTTCCCTCTCCTCCTGTCCCTGTTCCCTGGCAGCACAGCCCGACCCCCCGGCTGTCCCCTCCTGTCAGGAGCTGTGCAGAGCCACAAGGGCCCCCTGAGCCTCCTTTGCTCCAGGCTGAGCCCCTTCCCAGCTCCCTCAGCTGCTCCTGGGGCTCCAGACTCCTTCCCATGACACAAGATCTGAACTTCAGAACGCACCCTAGCAGCAGCCCAGGCTTTTTTGGTTTGGATGATCATGGAGAGACTTACTTCTATTTCCCAACTCTTTAATAATAATGAATATAATAAAATTACAATTATATTCATTATTATTAATTTTTAACATCCGTACATTGGAGTTTTGCTGACTGTTGCTCCACAGCAATTTCCCATTGGAACTGCTCCCCAAACCTTCTGCCATTGTGGCTCTGATCCATGGCACCCCTTGGAACAAATCTGGGGGAATGTTGCTGACCCAAGACTGAGAAAGGTTCAAGGCAGGTGGGGGATCATTTAGGGCCCATTTAGGGCCATATTGCACAACTGCTTGGAACAGCTGGACTTACACCTTCATCAACTACAGAAACACTGCCCAAGGAAAATATGCAAGGTTTGAAGGGGCTTTGGACAAGCTCAGAATTTAAAAAGTGTCCAGTGTTCTAACTAACCCTGAGACAAGACAACCTTACTCCTCCTTCTGCCAGTTTTAAGGGGTAAAATTACTAAATGCATAATGAAAGAATATCCATTCAGAGAAAATTGTTGACAGGTCCTTTGTGCAAACTCTGAACTAAAAGAGTGAAATTCAGAGGATGGGGAATGAACTCTTCCAGCCCATGGTCTGGGCACATGTTTGCCAACCATCACATCCCTGGGGCCAGCCTGGCAGCCATGTGTCACAAACATGGCATCATTTGGGTTTAATTTCATTAACAGATCAAAAATAAACCACACCAGGACATGCTCAATAAGTGTTTTACAGGCCCAGTGCAAGGGTAAACAGCCTGGCAAAGCAGAGGATTTTCATAGGTTGTAGACAGGAGGTGGGGAAAAAGGGGACAAAGGGAGGTAAAGAGGAGAAAAAGGAAGCAAGAAAGAGGAGGAAAAGGTAAATAGGCTTATATGATGAGGACCTTCTTCAATCACTCCTGGAATATCTGTAACAGGCACAGAGGCTTCTCCATCAACTTGGATGGGACGATTATGAGGGCAAGAGTGGGACTCCAGAGGGATAAAAACAATTACTCTGCCATATGCCCAAGGTCTATCTCACTGCAATAAACTGCAGGTTCTAGGTAAAGGAAACTTTGCTTCCATTAACTCTTTGGATCAATCTTCTTTGATCAAACACTATTACAAGTTAGAATGTTATCGATGCCAGGCGACCCCAATGTAGGGAATAATGTGCTCTGACACATTTCACATGTGCAGAACAACAGGAGAAGCAAGTAGAGATAGGAATTGTTTTCTCTCCTCTGAGCTTCTCATTGCCTTCCCAGGAAAAATCCTGGGAGAGAGTATTATGTCTCTCTCTTTTCAGAGAATGTGAATACCACAGAATGTGATCCACACATGTGTTAAGGCAGGTCCCCCAGGAGGAGAGAAATGAGCAACAGTTTGTTCAGGAAGAGGTGGATCTATGTTCCCAGTCCTTATGGGTGTAGGAGTTACAAGTTTTTGGGTTTGAGTTTTTTTACATAATGGCTTTGAGGACTCAGGCTTGTCACCAGCAATGCCTTACTACATAGCTCTAGCAGGTGGTCTGGAAATCCTGCAGAGGTGATACTTCCAAACCTGTAGAGAACACCTTGCTCTTAGTGCATTCATTAAATCATTTCCTTTAGCCTCTCTCATGTGTCACTTTTATTCAGCACAGCTCAGTGCTGGGATCTGCTCCTCCTCCCTGGGAGAAAAGGGCTGGGAATGCCCCTGTCTCCTGGGTGTTCCCTGCTGCTGCTCACACCCCCACTGCACCGCCCTGAGTGCCACCCCTGTGAGTCTGCCTTGGGAGATGCTGCCTGCAGTAAAAGAAATGTTATTCCCAGTCTCCCAGCAGCCATGCCTGTGGGTTCTGTGTCTCCTGAGTGACACCAGTGCACCCACACTGTGCCCCAGCCCAGCTGTGCAGGAGTCCCAGCACACACAGCCCTGCCTGCTGATAACCATGATGGATAAATCAGAACCTATTCTCCAGCCCACTGCATCTATTTGGGGAGTTGAAATCCCCCCTCAGTGATAAACGCCACCAATCACAGGTTTCATGAGGAGGGCTCCAGTCCTCATCAGCAGCACTTCAAGGTTACACAGACAAGATTGCTCTTTTCCTACCCTGCCTGGCTCAGTGCAAAAACTCTGGGGGGAACAACCCTTAATGTCACTATGACACTGACAACCCAACTTTCTGAGACTGTTTATCATCAGAGGAATTCATCTCCACCCAACAGCTAAGCAAGCACCAAGCTAACTCCATTTGCTGGCTGTCTCCACACTCTGCTTTGGATAAACTGGAATTACTGCACTGGGATTCATTCAGGAGAGCAGTGACTGTGATGTAACTTCCATGCTGACACAGGCTCCCCTTTTTCCACTAGGTTGATACTGCATCCACCAACAGCCAATCTTGCACTGAAAAAGGAATAAAGCTGGAATTTGATGCTGAGGACTGAGGGACATGGGCATTTCCCAGACAGGAAATGCAGCTTTCACTATCTTCCATTCCTGTACCCTTTGATGTGCCTTAAATCTCAAATTCCTCTGTTTTTCACTCAAACACACAAACTCAAGACACAGAACTCCAGTCCCCTCCATGTGACCCTGCTGTCATCAGGGACCAGGGAGCAGCCAAGGCCACCCTGGGGACACCTGTAGGTAACCCAAGTGACTCAGGTGACCCAGAGAGACTCTGCACCGGGGAGGGCCAGCAAACACTTCTCTCTGGAGACATGGATTTGTGTAATAAATACAGGCAATATGCAGCTTTCCATCACTGCCTCTCTTCCTAATGTGCAAAGCACTAAAGTCTGACCCAAACTCTGCATTCTGGCTCCTGTGTCCCATCTGCATGGTCCCAAAGAGGCAAAGGTTGGCCAGGAGTGGCCATTGGGAACATCACAGCCACAGGAACAGCCCAGCTGCTCTCCACTGACAAAAAAGCCCTCTTGGAATTGCCAGATGTGACATTCCCAGAGAATCATCCATGCAGAACCCTCTCATCGTGCCTGGCCAAGGTGTTTGCAGATGGGTCCAGGAGCACCAAAGAGCACAGGAGGTGCCAGGAGCCAGCACAGGGTGTGCCATGGCCACCCCAGCCTGGCCAGTCCTGAGTGCCCCGGGCATCCTGGCCCTGGGGAATGAAATGAAATCCCCTCAGGGACACTGCTGCAGGGCCATGTCAAACTCACAGTGGCCAAACTTCTTTCCCAAAGATAAAATCATCCAACTTTTCCGTGTCCAGGTGTGAGACAGCAGGTCTGGATGCCATCCAGAAAGGAGGCTGTACCATATCCTGTCACTCCCCCTCCTGCCTGCATCCAGATTCAGCCTCCACTCCTGGCCTCGGGCAACTTCAGAGATCAACTCAGAACCAGCACTAAATTTTCCACTTTCCTGAGAGGAAAGTTTAGGATTAAGTTCCAAGTTCTTACTGCACAAGTGGGAAAATTATAGGAGTTTTCAGTGTTCTGCAGCATTATCTTTGGGACTGAGCATTCAGCCTGCCAAAGAAATATTTTATCCCATAAATTAATTTAAAAACAGTATTAATTTTCTTTCACTGCTTTGGTAAGTTGAACTCTTAACAACACTGTATCTGCCTAACTCAAATTTTCTCCAAACTTCTTAATGCAAGATAAAAACCCCAGATCTTTCAAACCCGTTTTCTCCAGCTTTACCCTGGATAAGTGGGGAGTTGGTACAAACTGTCACAACCACTACAAACCCCCAGGACATCTCTGGAGTCCTGGAATGCATCTACCCCACAGACCACCAGCTCTTCACAAGCACTTCACAAGGCTTGAAATAATGAATCGACTGCAGCCCTGATTGTCCATTTCATATTGATTGGACCTTGGTCAGGGCAGTATCTGGATGGGGAAGGCAGGTGCCAGGAGCTGCTCCTGCCAGGAGGGAGGAGGCTGTGGGTGCAGCAGCCAACACACATCAAACAGGCCCCAGAGCAGCTCAGCTGTTGTACTGGATACACATAATTTGCTAAAAACAATTCCTCATTTTTAGCACACAGTCATCTTTCATCCTAATTTCCAAGGACACTAACAAAGCATTTGATTATGCAAATGAAGAACATGCCTTCAAAAGCACAGCTCCTTGCAGCTCTGTCATCTGCTGATAGCAATTACTCCATAGTGAGCAGGTATTTAGCACAAATGAACACCAAGGCTGGTGACACACTTTGTACTTAATTATAAAACAGAGAAGAAAATCATTCAGGACAAAAGATTTTGCTACCTCCTGTTAAAAATGTTTATCCTCTGCACTGAAAGGGATTTAATTGTCAACATTGAAGTTGCAGATCAATGAAAAGAAGCACTTAGTGGGATTGCACAAGATGCTGATAATTCTTCAGTCATTGAGCTGCTTCTGGCCTTGATTTGAGAGTGCAGAACTCTCCAATGCTGCACATGAAACCATTTATTTAATCCAGCTGTTAAAGAGAACACTCTCCATAAATGTAACTCCTGTAGCTGTACACTGGGAGCATATGACAGCACTCATCTCATTTTTTTTAAAGCACTTCTTGATTTAGTACAAAGGAGTGGGGTAAAGCTTTCTAGAGGGAAAGAAAGAAGGGAATATCCAAACACTTGTCTGTCAGGAATCCTGGCACTTCAGTAAATAAGAAGGAACTGCAGACAGGTGTAACACCCTCACAGACCCTGCAAGAACTCAATCCTGCTTCATCACACACAGCCGAAGGTTTATTTCCAATAAAATCTCTTGACTTCCTAACCCATCCATCTGGGAATCAATAAATGACATCATTAACTACACAGCCTCGAAGTATTCCACAGCCAGGTCCTGAGGGATGACTGAAGGGGCTCCCAAATGGGCTGGAAAACTTCCCAGCTGGGAAGTGATGCTGACAAAATCACTGGGGAATATTCTTTACTCATAATGGGTTTGTCATCAAAGAGTTTCACCTTCCTGTTTCAAATCTGCATTTTAATCAAAGACATTTAGGTTTTGTCATGGCAATCCTTCTAAATCACACCCAGACACCCAGAAACACAGAAAACCCTTGTGGGGTCAGGCTGGGCTTCCTACCCCTCCAGGACCAGCAGAAGGCTTTTCCCAAGCTGGTGCACAAACCTTGGAGCCAGGATACAAATCCCATCTGCCCGGCCATGAGCTGTGCTCCTGATCTCTGCTCAAAACTGCCTTAGACCCAAACACCTGGGAGTTTCTGCCAGGATTCTCTGGAATTGTGGCAAAAACCAGGGGCTTTTTATGCACCTAAATCTCAAGAGTTATAGAATTCCAGAATGAGTTGGGTTGGGAGGGACATTAAAGCCCATCCAGTGCCACCCCTGCCATGGGCAGGGACACCTTCCACTGTCCCAGGCTGCTCCCAGCCCTGTCCAGCCTGGCCTTGGGCACTGCCAGGGATCCAGGGGCAGCCCCAGCTGCTCTGGGCACCCTGTGCCAGGGCCTGCCCACCCTCCCAGGGTGGAACTTCTCCCCAATATCCCATCCATCCCTGCCCTCTGGCAGTGGGAAGCCATTCCCCTTGTCCTGTCCCTCCACCCCTTTCTCCAAAGCCCTTCTCTGCCTTCCTCTCTTCTCTTTAAACTGTTACAAGAGCACCCTGTCACCCCTCAGAGGGCAGAGCAGAAGGGTGGGAGTGCACTTCAAACCTACCCAGAGTAAATGAGGTGACACTACAAACAATAACCAATTAAAACCAGAAAACACTGCAAAGCTGGATAATTTTCTCCAATTACCAATAGGAACATCACCTCAGCACTGTGTTAACCCCATCAGAGGACAAGGGGAAGAAAATATCTTGAGTTTATCCATTGCCCCTCCTACTTATTGATTTGCCTTGGCTACCGATCCACAATATTCCCTGAAATGCCCATGACATCTGCTCATTCCACTTGTGTGTGACAGGATTACTTGAATGAGCTTGAACAAAACCAGCTTTCAAAAGCAGCCTGAAAGGTATAACCCTGTGAACACTGATCGAATGTAACCTGACAGCTCAGTTTAATACACCAAGGACCACAAAGATGTGTGTGATATGTTTATACAGCAAAATAACACATCTATTCCCCCTGAGAGGTGTCACCCCCCCAGCTCACCAGCCACACAGCCCTGGTTCCTCTGTGAATTTTTCTTTACAGCCAAAGAATTTCTGATTTTAAAGGCATGATGCCAATATAAGCAGAGAGCTTAAAACAACTTGCTAACACTACGATGAAGCTGAGCACGACCATGAGAATTCCCATTTTCAATTACAACTATTTAAGTTCAAAGAAACTTTGCTGAGCTTCCACATCCCAGCTCCCCCATCAGGGTCACTTTACACTGTTCTCATGCTTGGCACTACTTTCCTTGAGTTTCCAACGCTGCAGAGAAAAAGACTGATGTCAGAGAATGACAGAGTCGTTAAGGTGGGAAAATCTCTCTATTTTCCTTGAGTTTCCAATGCTGCAGAGAAAAAGATGTCAGAGAATGACAGAGTCGTTAAGGTTGGAAAATCTCTCTAAGATCAGTGAGTCCAACCCTGCCAAGGCCACCACAAACCCATGTCCCCACATGCCAGATCTGGAGACCTTTTAACTCCTTCCAGGGCTGGTGACTCCACCACTACCCTGAGCAACTGTGCCAGGGCTTATCCAGCCCTCTGCTCCAACTGCCCAGGAAGGATTCTTCTGGTCTGAGTTGTACCAACAAGTGCAGAAATGAGATTTTACTGTTTCTGGTCAACAAATTGTCACATTAAATGTGTTAATTACATGTGTCCAGTAACACCCAGCTCTTTGCAAATTGTCTGAATTTCTTGGCACCTGAAAGCAAAATTCAAGCAAAGGTACAAAGTCAGCGTGATTGTTCTTGTGAGCCACTCTTCACTCCTGAGGCAGACATCTTCAGGGAAGCTCCAACTGAGGTGTTCGATCCCAGAGTCACGGATCCTCTGTGCCCTGCCCACACAGATCACTAAAAACACCCTGCAAAAGTGCCTTTGCACATCACCACGAGCAGGGCTCACCTTCAGGACACACCAGCTGACCTGTCCACAGAGAACACAGCAGGGTGGTTTTGTTATGAAGGAGGAGCTGTCTGAGAGCCTGAGCACATCCTAAACACAGCAGCAGGGATGAACACCAGACCCACAGCCAACACAGCACCTCAGCTCAGCTCAGCCCACAGACTCACTCATAACTGGAATATCCACAATAAATGGCAAGCAATGAAGATTAAAGTCAGATGTGCCCCACACTGTCCCTGGGATGTGGTTAATGAGCTGGCAGGACACAGGACTGTCACAGCAGTGTCCCACAGGCAAGAGCACACCAGCATCGGGGTGTGATGTCTGAAGCTGAGGCTGGCCCCAAACGTGGGGTTTTTCTATCCAAACTGGAATCATTAGCCGGTGTATGATTCATAATAGCATTTGAAAAATGTCCTGTGCTCCTCACTTCAATTTTGATTCATGTTGTGCCTTGCTGCTGAGGCTAATTCTTATCCAGCAATGGTGAATCCAAAGCCTCCAGCCTCAAAAGCAGGACTGTGTGGTGTTGCCTCCATGTGACAGGGAACTGTAATTCTAAAAGGATTAAAAGTTTACCAGCACAGCCACGTAAAGCAGAAAATGAATTGTTCACTCTTCTCATCTCTGTTTGGAAATTAGATTACAGGCTCCAAGTGAGCTGAAATACAGAATGAGGCAAATCTTTGTGATTAGCTCACAGGTGGCCAGGGAGCCTTTCTGTGCCTGAAAGCCTGGCAGATTCCCATTAGCTGCAATAATAAAAGAATGTGTACTTATCCCTCAGCCCAAACCCTGCCCTGTGCTAGCTCGGCTACCTGCTGTGCTAATCCTCAGAGCCAACAGCATCACCCTCAGCTGGGAGCTCTGAAGTTTGCTCAGCTGTCAGTTGGGATATTTGGGGTTTGTGGCTCACCCCTGCCCAGCCATGGGGCCCCACTGCACCCTGAGCACTGGGAAGGGACTGGGGTGCTCACCCTGCCAGCCCCACGCTGGCAGCAGCTGCTTCCCAGCACTGAGAGCAAAGGCTCTTTATGCACCATTTGTACCATTCACCAGCACTGCTTCATGTTCCTGTTCTCTCTGCAGAAGGCACCCCTGAGTCTCAGCACAGCAAAACCCACCACATTTTAGCAGAAATCAGGAATCAGAGCTCACAAGTGATGCAGAGCATCAGTGGTCCATTCCATCTGGGATTTGCTCCTCACTCCTGCCAGCTGCAGATGCAGTGGGACAACAGGAGCCTCTCACTCAGCCACAGCCCACACACAAGGAAACCTTTCCAAGCCCTCCCAGCATGGTTCATAGAAGGAACCTTGAGGGCTTCTTCCTCTGGCAAATTGACATCCCACCTGGCAGAACTGTGATAACTTTTTTATTATTTCTGTAAACAGCTAATAGTCCTCTGAACCCTCCTAAGCTCTCTACCTTAACATTACCTTCCACCAGGGAGCTCTACAACTCAACTTACAATTTCCTTTTCTTCCTTTTATAGAATCACTGAACCATTAAAGTTGGAAAAGGCCTCCAGAGATCATCAAGTCCAACCTCTGACCCTGATGCACACTAAATCACACCACAAAGTGCTGCATCCTCTTGTCTTCTGAACCCTTCCAGGGATGGGGACTCCACCACTGCCCAGGGCAGCCTCTGCCAGTGTTTAACCACCCTTCCAGTGAAGCAATTTCTTCCTAATATCCAACCTGAACCTTCCTTGGAATATGTAAGGCAGGGAGATGAGAAGCTATCTCCTTATTCCCACAGTACAAAATTGCCAAAATATTTTAAGTTAATTTCATAACATTTCTTTTACATGAAAAATTTAAAAAAAAAAAAAAAACCAAAAAACTGTTGAACAGTGCTGTTGTGGACCAGGGCTTGAGGCCCCAAACCTTGGCCCAGCCCTTCCCTGATGTGGGGCTGTTTTATAAGCTGCTCTGGGGAAACAGTCGGAATTCAAAGCAACCTCCTCCCTCTTCATTTCCCTTTTTCTAAAAGCACCCTTTGCCTGATCGGGCAAAGCTGGCTTCCAACAGAGCTTCTGCTGGAAGAAATGCCTGGAGAGCTGCTCCTGTCCCTCACCCTGCACAGCAGCACCCACTGCAGGGCCTAAACCACCAAGGCTCAGTGCCAGAGCCTCCCTCAACTTACGCACGTATTTAACTGGATGTGAAGGGAGTCACCTCCTGATTAGGCAGCAGTGATTGTTTGATTTGGGGATTAATGTGACACAGACACCTGGGCTCAGAGGCACCAGCTGGTGCAGTGGCACTGCCAGGGCTTGGGGATGGACCTGCTCAGGATCTTCCAGTCAGGGCACCAAAGGTGCCCCCAGACCTCCCTGCTGGCTGCTGCTGCAGCCCCTGGCACCAGACTGGGGCACCGAGTGTCCTGCAGCTGGGGGAGGTGGTGGAACTCTCCCCAGGCCAGCACAGCGTGCCAGCTGTGTGCCAGAACCCCGGGCTGGGCCAGGCTGGAAGGGAGCGCAGAGGGTCCCTGGTGCCAGCTCCCAGCTCAGGCAGGGCCATCCCAGAGCACAGGGCACAGCATTGTGCCCAGAGGGCTCTGCAGGATCCCCGCTGAGGAGACTCCAGCCCCTCCCTGGGCAGCCTGTTCAGGGCTGGGCAGTGCCCAGGGCAGAAGTTCTGCCTCCTGGGCAGGGGCAGCTCCTGGGCTCCGGCCCTGCCCGTGGCTCTGGTGCCACTGCTGGGCCTGGAGCAGAGCCTGGGCCCTGCTCTGCCCTCCCTGCACACAGGGACAGCCAGGGCTGAGGGCCCCTCTCAGCTGGGGCTCCTCTCCAGCCTGAGCAGTCCCAGCTCCCTCAGCCTTCCAGCAAAGAATGAGCAGCCTGAAGGCTGTAAAAACTGCACACGAGGAATTCCCACTGTGTCTGGGTGACTGGTGTGGAGCGGGAAGAAGAAAACCTCCCAGCCATTGCACAGCCCCTCCTCTGGCTCCGTGCTCTGCAGAGCTGGCCTGGAATGCAATATCCCAACCTCTCCCACCCAGCACAGGTAACCTATCAATAGACATTTTACTGCTCAACTTTCATTTTCACCTCAACAGCTGAACAACTCACATTTCAATTTATTTTTCCCCTCTCTGTTGATCCTCTCCAAGCCCTTTCATCAGGGCACACATCTCTCCCTCCACGGGAGCACAGCTTGTGCTGAGCTCCCAGGCTCATGGGGGCACAGAGCGGGCTTTGCAGAGCTGGAGCAAAGGGAGCTGCTCCTGTCCTCCCACACCAGGGACAGCCTGACTCTCCTCTGTGCTCAGCGTGGCCTGCAGCACGCTGGGTCACAGAACCATGCAATGGGTCAGCTTGGAGGGACCTTAAAGCCTTCCCCCCCCTGCCATGGCAGGGACCCCTTCCACTGTCCCAGGCTGCTCCCAGCCCCATCCAGCCTGGCCTTGGCCACTGCCAGGGATCCAGGGGCAGCCACAGCTGCTCTGGGCACCCTGTGCCAGGGCCTGCCCACCCTGCCAGGGAACAATTCCTAATTCTCAATATCCCCCCTAAACCTACTCTCTTTCAGCTTAAAAGAAAAAAGGCAATTTCTGTAACAGTTTTGGTTTCCAAGAAGCAGAGGCAGGAGGAGACATCTAATCCTAACATCCTAAAATCCATGGGGCTGCAGGTGGCACTGTCCAACAGGAAGTTCAGTTCTCTATAAATTATGAATAGCCCCCACCTGTGGCATGAAATCTCCATCTTGGAGTGAAGGGAACCTTGACAAATAACATTTATTTAAGTTTAAGAAAAATACTTCAAAATTGAGGGAAAAAACCCGTAACTCCAGACACTTTCAGTTTTATAGTATTTTCAATTCTTTTCACAAAGGGAGGTAAAACTAAACCCAAGCGTTTACCGGGTGCTTGAAGACCAAATCAAGCACATATGATGTTTCAACAGCAGCCCAGTGAAATAATCAATAACCTCCAATTCCACTTATTGACTTTTGCACACCCTTGCAGGCATGAGACTCCAGATGAAGGCACTAGAATCACCAGATTGTTCAATTTGTTCTTGCTCAGATATTTCACACTGACATTTTTATGATGGTGTGTGGAAGCTTCTTTGAGAGAAGCTCTTTAAAGTCAGAGTGGACTTCAGCTCCCCAAATTCCTTCTTTTGCTTCATTTTGGGATCCAGGGTGGCTTAATGCATAATGGAAACATGAAGTATTTCCCTCTCTCTATTTTGTCCTCTCTTACAGCTTGAAGGAAGTTCAGGAAGAAAGACACCTTCTGTTTAATCATACCAGAATTACAGAAGATTGTACATCTATAAACTGCATTACCATGGGGGGAAAAGTGCCTTTGTGTGCCCCACAGTGTGGGACTGCCTTCCCTGACACACATCTTGTCTTTTTATGAGACTGTTTGGATAATATAATTCTGCACTCTCTAACAGCCACAATAACAACTTGTTTGGACCACTGTGAACCAGCAGGAGCTCATTAAGTCCTAGAGAATGTTTGCAGCTATTTTGGCACAGGTGTGATTTGTTATGACATGGGAAAGCTGCACTATTTCACCAGGTTTAATAGGTAATAGATATGCCCAAGCACATCCTTCTTGCAAGGCTACGAGGAGCTTTTAGCAATAACCCTTGAGGATGTGTTGGGCAAACTCATCTTGCAACATCTTCAAATATAGACAGAAAATTATGTGAACTATGGAAAATCACCGTGATTCAGGGACAGTGCACTAGACTAGAAGATTAAAGTTCTGCTCCAGCTCCCTCAAGATGCTGTTAGGTCAGTGCTTGGCCCTGTTTCCTTTTCCAGGATTTAGATGATGAGCTTTCCCAGGCAGGGGCTGGTGTAAAACCAAGAATCAGCTCTTGCTTAAGGCCTCTCTGTATTTGTTTCATGAGAATAATAATAAGGATTTTTTTAAAAGGTCAAATTCAAGCTTGGCAGAATGCCAGAACTCCTCACTGTGGTTCAAAGAAAGCATTTGAGTAAGTAAATGTAAGATAAAATAATTTATTTCCTTGCACTACTCCCTGTTGTGTTTGAGATGTTTGAGAAGTACCTCGCTGGGTTTTTTCCCTTTCCTGTGAAGCTGACATCCATGAGCTTTCAATAATCATGTCCTGAGCTCATGTACCTGGTTTGTCATGGGGCCCTGACAACCACTGATGTAATATATATATAATATATAATCCTTCCACAACATGCAGAAGGCTGAAACTGTACTGATCTCCAGTGCAACAAAGCAAATACAGAGAAAAGCAATATAAATACACAGAAAATCAATATAAATACGCAGAAAATACACAGAAAATCACACGGGCCCATTAATACTTAAGAAACTGCTGTGGCTCCACTCAATAGATCAGCCCAGTGTGAGACACACATGTGTGTGCACATACTTGCACACTTGTGCACAGGTACACACACAGCTGGGGCCATAGGCCCTGTGGGGAGGATTTATTTTAATTATTATCAAGACAAGGCTGTCAAATTGATTCTGGGGGAAGGAGGGAGGGCAGCACAAGCAAATGGTTCTGGCTGCAGGTCAGGACCCTCGCTTGCTCCTCACCCTCCACGTCTGGAGGGATCCAACCCCTCCTGCTCCCAGGAGATGCCAAGTCTGACATTTGTGTTGGAAACACTCCAGCACTCACTTCCAGTTTCCTAAAGTTTGTTTCTGAACAAGGGGGGGGAAAAAAAATTCCTGTTTAACGTTTACCAGTTACCACCAGTTTTACTGGAAACTGTTGAAAACATTTAACAGCTCATCCTCAGGAGGGGTGAGGTGGTGCCACCTCACATGCCACACATGAAGTGTTTTCCCTAAGTTACTCCTCTTCAAACAAGACTGAAAAATGAACTCGAGATACAAAATGAGTTTAGAGATAAACAGAAGGGTTTAGGAGACACAAAACTCTGTGGCCCTGGAAACAAGTACAGGAGGAGATCACAGAATCCTGGAATGAAGAAGTGGTTGGAAGGGACCTTAAAGCCCATCCAGTGCCACCCCTGCCATGGCAGGGACACCTTCCACTGTCCCAGGCTGCTCCAAGCCCTGTCCAGCCTGGCCTTGGGCACTGCCAGGGATCCAGGGCCTGCCCACCCTGCCAGGGAACAATTCCTAATTCCCACTATCCCATCCATCCCTTCCCTCTGGCAGTGGGAGCCATTCCCTGTGTCCTGTCCCTCCATCCCTTGTCAACAATCTCTCTCCAGCTCTCCTGTGTCTCCCTGTGAGGGAGGGCTCTGCTGGCACTGCTCAGCTTTGGGGACTCACAAGTGACCCCAGAAAAGCCCAGTGTGTGCCCCTTCCTCTCCCACACGACTCCATCCATTCCCTCCCTTCCTTCTTAAGGACAGAACAGCTCTATGGCCGTTTCACATCTCATTCCTGGACTCAAAATCCCTCTCCTTCCTCCTCCCAGCTCCACACACCATCAGGCTGGAGCTCCTTCTCCACAGAAGGTTTTTTTCCCTGGTGCCACCATGGCACAAACCTGCCCAGCAGGAGAATTTACTGGTCTAATCCCCCTCCTTCACAAGGACCAGATTAGCTCTAAATTAAACACTCTTGTTCCTTAAATTTCCTCCTTGTCACGATGCCATGGGACGGTCTTAATCCTGCAGAGAGCCTGAGGACATCCTGATGCCGCCCCATGAAGACAAAAAGCAGCTCACAACGCCAGGGTGAAGCCGAGGTGTTAACCAGTGCCCAGCCTGGGATGTGCCTGCAGCAGGGCCGGTGGCTGCAGCTGGCATTCGCTGAGTGACACCCCCTGCTCTGGAAGGACTGTGACACACTTGTGCAAGTATCAGCTGCAGAGAAATCAGCTCAGCCTGTGATTCAGCCACAGGAGCCCAGGGTAATGAATCCAGCCACACTGGCCGGGCTGGGCCCTCTGCAGCAGCCCGTGGCCACCAGAGGCAGCTCCACAGAGCACCCCAAACCACGGCCTGTGCCAGGGGAAGGGCTGCCAAAGGGGCCGGGGTGCTGCCGCAGAGGTGATGGCTCCTCCTCAGAGGGGACTCTGGCCTGGCAGAGCCCACAGCACAGCTGCAGCCCAGCCTCCCCCTCCTCTCCAGGCTGCCAGGATCAGAGCTGCTCTCACCAAACAGAAAGTAAAAATCTCCCTAAGCTTGAATGAAACAGTAAAGTGCTGCTCCCAGCCAAAGACCAGAGCACATTTATGAAGCGACTGATCTTCTTTTCACCCACAAGCCTGGAGAGGTCACAGGCCCTTTGCTGGACCCTGGTAAAACCCACAGTGGCCCATCCAGCCTGGATCACCTCTGCTCTGCTCCACACAGCCAGGAACACTGCAAGGCACTCCTGTCCAAGCCCCTGTGGCCAGCACAGCCCTGCAGAGATCCATCCCTGGCTCACAGGGACCAGCAGGATCTGCTGGAGGAGGGCAGGACACGTCACTCCCTGCACACAAACCCTCTCTGTATCACCTAAAGACAGCTCAAAGCAACGTTTGCAAAACCAGGTTAAATACCAGTGCAAGACATCAAGCACTGGCTTCTCTAATTTTGTATTTTTGAGATCAGATAAAAAAAGAAAGATTTTCCCCTGAATGTCTCTTTAAAGATTTTCCAACAGCTTACACACAAAGCATTTAGACACTTTAATTTCCACTCCAATATGAATACTCTAACCCCAAATGAAACTTATTAAAAATTAAATTCTTATATTAAGTTTAAGATGTGTCTCTTTTCTCCCCAGGTCCCATTAAACACTCTCCCTACACACAGTTTAGAAGACAGAAGAGATCCTAGAGAATATTTACAAAGAGAACAAAACCCCCTGAGGGTTTTTATGTTACTACAACATTAATCTATTTTAATCACACAACAGATTAAAAACAAACAACATTAAATGGTTCTGCAAAGTACAGACCAAAAGCCTATCTTTGTTGCACAAAAAAAAAGAACCTCAAGAAAAAAATGAAGTGTTTGGAAATAGGGTTATTATGGTGTTCCACAGAGACAGAGCACAGCAAAATGAAGACTGGGCCACAGAGCTATGCATGGGGAGAAGATCACAGAAACACAGAGTGGGTTGGAGGGACCTCAAAGCCCACCCAGTGCCACCCCTGCCATGGCAGGGACACCTCCCACTGTCCCAGGCTGCTCCCAGCCCTGTCCAGCCTGGCCTTGGGCACTGCCAGGGATGCAGGGGCAGCCACAGCTGCTCTGGGCACCCACTCTATGATCACCTCAGCAGGTATTTCTAGCATTAATCTTGGTCCCTCTGATGTCCTCACTATTTCCTCTGAGGCAATCCCAGCCCTGCTCTCCCACTTGCCCTTTCCCAGGTGTGAGCATCCCCCTGGGCACCCACAAACCCTGACTTCAGCTGCCTTTGGGGGATGGAGCCCAAGGAGCACAGGCTGCTCCTCAGAGCTTGAGCAGCTGCTCTGAACAGCTCTGATTTCTATCTCAGGCTCTGAGATTTTATGTTGCCTTTAATTATTTACATCTATTTGGAGAGTTTTGGTGCAGGGAACTAAAATATCTATTGAGCTGTCCACAGGTCACTGCCCTGAATCATCCCAGTGCATTTAGAGGCTGTTCATGGATAGTTCACTCTCACTGGTGCCAACACAGAACCTCCTCTGCTGCTGCTGGGGCTGTCAGTGGCCTGGACATCTCACCTGATGCTCGGGGCTGGTTTTTCTCTTCTTGAATAACCCAGATAATTGTGCTTTTGTAATCGAGTTTGTCATCTCCCTGCCCACAGACTCCTGATGAAGAACAGCAGCATTTCTCTGGGATCTTGCTGCATCCCAGATCAGATCCACACAGCCAAATCTTTCTAACAGCTACAGGCCAATGTGCTCCACCACAATTTCATAACCACCTTTGCCCAGAAGACACTGGATGGAAGCAGCTATGCTGGAGCTCAAAATTACCTAAAGAAACCACAAATAAAAAAATAATTGCTCTTGTTCAAAGGCAAGGAGCTGCTAAGATTCCCTGAAACAAGTGGAAGCATTTCACAGGGATGCCCTGATAACACAGGGTGCTCCAGGCAGCCCTTTTATCTCAGCACTGCCAACTCAGCTGCCAAAGCATCCAAAACTTCAAGGGAATGATCTGTGTGGTTACTCCAGATTTACCAGGAGACAGAGCTGACACTGAACATCAGTGGGAGCAGCTGCAGTTGCTCCTGGCAGCATCACTGTGGGTGTGGAGGGGGAAGGTGCAGGGGTTCTGCACAACAGCCCTACGAAAATCTTCCACTATGTTTATTCAGTAGATTTACTCCCAACGGGGTGCAATCCCTGACAGGATTTGATTACTTCATCCCAACATTATTTCTTCCCAAACCAGCTGCTGCAATGAATAATCCCCTCATTCACCATGGGGGACAAAGGGGAGGAATGAGCAGTCCCTGCCCCTGGCTGCACTTTGGGGTGTCTCTGCACAGGCTGGGAGCAGGCAGGGAGGGCTGCTGAGCCCTGGGAGGGAGCACTGCAATCCTGCTGCCCTGCTGGCATCCAGGAGAGATCCACCTCCCTCCCTCTCCAGGACCAAGCACTGACACACAGCCCCAGAAAATACTCCCAAAGCCTGCCAGAGCATGTGCAGCACCCAGAGATTCCCACCACTGACTGGAAATGTTTTCATGCCAGAGACATGGAGTGTCTGCCATCTGTCAGCCCCTGGGTGACACTGCTGAGGGATCCCAGGAGTCACCAGGCCTTGGGAGAAGGAACAAACCACCTGTGGCCACAGCAGCAACACAGGCACAGTCCCAGACGTGGGACACATGGACAGGACACAGAGGATGACACAAGGACTTCATTTAACTAATGGCAAATATGCACAAGGTGAAAATCTCTGCCTAGGTGAGATCACAGAATCCCAGGTGGTGTGGGTTGCAAGGGACCTCAAAGAACATCTCATCCCAACCTGACATGGGCATGAACACCTTCTACCATCCCAGGTTGCTCCAAGCCCTGTCCAACCTGGCCTTGGACACTTCCAGGGATCCAGGGGCAGCCACAGCTGCTCTGGGCACCCTGTGCTAGGGCTTCACCATCCTCACAGGGAAGAATTTATTCCTATATCCAACCTAAACCCATTCTCTGTCCATTTGAAGCCATTTCCCTTTGTCCCTGTAAATAAACTCTCTCCATCTTTCTTGTTGGCTCCCTTCAGACACCAGAAGGTCACAATGAGGAGATCCTTCACTGCTCTTACAGCTTGACAAAACTTCGTAGTGTTTTCAGTTTCAAGTGTAAAACCTACCACAAGTCAATGCCCCCTCTTAGGAACCTGCTTCGAAAAGCAGAGGATGTATATTCAGGGCTTTCTTTATTTGCATTGCAGTTTTTAGCCTCATGAAAGGGAATGCCTTTCACATAATGGTATTACTTAAGGATCTAAGACAACAACAAAAAAAAATAAGATGATGAGACTTCAGATAAAATCATGAAAGGCAGTAATGCTGCATCTTATTACCACTCCATGGTAATTCAGCTTCTCTTAGTAGTGGTAAGGGCCTCTCTAACAGCAGACAAGAGCTGCTGTTGAGCTCTGCTAATGATGCAGGAGATGGAACAAGAGGCAGCCGAGGCAGCAGCTCCTTCCAGGGCCACACACTTGGCAAGGTAACATTATCTCTGCATTTTACAGGTTTTCACAGTAAAAAATCACTCTTCCAAACCATATGCAATAATGGTGAATGAACTTTAATCTGCTTAAATAACCATCAGCTCACAAAAGGAAGAAATGAAGTAGCTGTGCCACGGTGAATGGATGGTGTAAATGTGTGTCAGTGCCACCATCAGTAGCTGAATCTCTGCAGGGCTTTTTCATTCACCTGTGTGAAACTGCAGAGGCACCATACCCACACCTGGATCTGAACCAGCTGCTGCAGCTCGGAGACATCAGCTTTAAAAAATACCAGTAAATACTTAAGGATAATAAATGCTCAGCTCCATGTTTATCCAAGCTCCTGGCAAGCCACCTTGGAGTCACAGAATCATAGAAACACTAAGGGTGGAAAAGACCTCTAAGATCATTGAGTCCAATCATTAAAAAACTAAAAATTACTTTCAAAACATCTCTCTTACACACCACAGTGTGAGGACAGGGTCCACTTCCCACCCTGACCCTTTACCATTCCAAGTACTCAGGAACCCACCCAGTGTACAGCTTCAAAGGATCCCCCAGCACCACGGGGGAGTGAGTGTGGATGAATACTGACTGGGAAGGAAAAGCAACACAAGGGTGAGGCCTCAGCACTCTCACAGTCAAAGGGCTTGGGGGAAAGTGTGAAGAAAGTTTTTAATCTTCCTATTCCCATAATAATCCTGGGTATCCATTCCAGAACTCCAGTTTTGGCTATCAGGAATGACAACAGAGCAGCCCATTGAAGCAAGAGTTATTCAGGGAGGAACATTTCACCCAAATAAGTGCAATGATTATTGGTTGCAATATCTGACACACAAGAAACACAGCAAAGAAAAGCACAGTAAGAAAAACATACTTTCGCCACTTGTGCTATTTTCTTGAAATTTAATTTTCAAGAGATTCTTGATGCCAGTCTTTTCCCACACAGTTTGCAGTCAGGTATCATTAAGTTGGGGAGTTGTGGCTGGGCTACCATGTATAGCCTCCTCTTTGCTAAAAAACTCCTGTCCCACACTAAAAGAATAAAATTACACTTATTAAATGGATTTCACTTTTTTTAAAAACAGAACACGCTGTCTTCTAGACTTTAAATTCCAATACAGCCAACTAAATTAAAACAGAGTACACACTACCAAATGTTCTCACTAATAAGACTAAAATCACTCTAGAAACTGAACATCAGTTAATCTTCCAGCTAAGAATATCACATAGAGAAAACAAGAGGATCTTGCCAGTAATCTTAAAATGAAGACTGATAAGGCAAAAAAACCCCTCACAGCAGCTTGTGCTCCATTAATGTTCTGGTTGGTGGTTAATACTCCCAGCACCAAGGGGTGCTCACTGACTCAGGGCCAGGGCACCTTCCCAAAATCATCCCCAGGAAGAAACAGCCCTGAAGGGTTAGATTTAACACAGTATCACTTTCAGGCTAAAAAAGTCCTTTCAGCTACTAAATCCCTTTCTGAAAGAGGTGGCCTCGTGTTTGGGGATCAGCCCCTGCCTCTGCTGTGCTGTTGCCACAACAGAGGAGTGGAGCTCTGAGTGCTGCCCAGTCCCCTCTGGCCGGACACCCCAGGCTGCCACTGCTGCCCTGGGACCAGGCTGGCTCCATCCCATCCCTCCCCATCCCCATCCCCATCCCCATCCCCATCCCATCCCATCCCATCCCATCCCATCCTCTCCCCTCCCCACTCCAGGCCTGGGGCTCCCAGGGCACACAGGCACTGCACAGCCATCACAAAGCTCTGCTGGGGAATGGGCTGGAGCAGGGGAAGGGCCATGGGCTGGTTTGGGATCCCCACAGCTGCTGCAGACCCCAGGAGAGTCCCTTCTCCAGCTCCTTGGACAGCTCAGGCTGGGTGACCAAGCAGAGGACACACCACCAGTACAGCAGCAGAGGGAAATGAGAAAGATCAGGAACTTGGACCTGTTCTGAGCCTCCCTGGAGGAGGATTTAGCTGCTGTGGGTTTGTTGGGCAGCCCCAAAGATAAATTCCAGCCAGGATAAAACCACAGCAACACCTGGCTCCCCAGCAGATTTCCATAGTGGGAAATCTGATCACTGACCCAGGCTGCTGTCAAGCTCATTAAATTAAAACATCTCAACAAACCTTATCAATGTTACCAGAAATGAAATGAGTTTCAGCAGCTCTTCTCTTGGGAGTGGAGGGGAGTTACCAGTCAAGCCCAAATGTGAACAGGACCTAAGCAAGAGCTAAAACGCAGAGGAATTCCAACCCTGCCTCTCATCTGTTTCTTGGAAAGCCATTTCTTAGATAACCAAAAAGGCAGATAAATAATAGAAAAGGATCTTCACTAAGTAGATAATTTGTTTTCAGGGATGTAAGTGGCAAATGCTGAATTTCTTTTTCATCTTGCCTTGAGTTGCAGCAAACTGTCACTCTTACATGGGCAGCAAGGGAAAAACATACTTATTATTAGAAAACAATCACTGCCAGATCTGATAACAATCTGACATTAACAACTGCGGGGATTCTGCTGCCAAGGATGTCTTGTGTTATTTAGAAAACAAAAAAGAAAAAATTCCTGAGGGGAGAAAGCACACAAACAAATAATTGTTTCACATCCTATTAATAAACCTCTACAGCTCATGCCTCCCTCAGAAAATGCGTACAGTCCTGCTATCACCTTCCAGAGCAAGTTACAAAATGACATTTACCATTCCTAAGGTTAAAAAACCCAATCACAACTGTCCTAGAACCTGCCAAAAACATGGGGGGGCTGTTTTCCTCCAGCCATTCTGCAGGGGGACATGACCTCCTTTTGTAGTGGCTCCTGCTCCCCATGGCCAAGGCTGGAAGGATTTACTCCCTTCTTTATTTTTCCATCTTAATCCCTGTTTGCAGCTCCAACAGCAGCACCATTCACAGAGCCAAAGACATTCCAGAGGTCAAGATCAGCTTTTAGGTGACTTGAGTTGGGTACAAAACTCTCCACTTGGCTTCTGACTCCCAGCTCCAGCCAGTGGGGGATCTGTCAATGCACTGACCTCATCCAAACCCAGCTAAAGCCTTTGGACAGCAAATTTTTTGGCTGTACCTTCCAAGGATGCACCTAAATGGATCCCAATGTGCACAGGCAGCAACAGCATTGAGTGAGTGGTGAAATACCAGAGGGTTTTTGAGTTTTACCAAAGGTTGTAGGATAGTCTGACTTCTCCACAACAGGTTAGGAAGCCACTAAAAAAAAATCAGAGCTAATCACAGCATTGAAAGGGCCAGAAAACCATATCCAGATGCATCTAAATAGGTGAAGTAACAATCCAGATGGTTCAAATAAAGGAAGACAATTTTTCATTTTAGTTTTTACATGTGTCTTGAAGGACTCAGCCACAGCAGGCACTGCAGCTGCTGAAGTTCCTGTACTCACTGAAGTCACTAAGCTCATTGCAGCTCCTGTGTCCTGCTCATGCTGAATTCACAGCAGAATCCTTCTCCGTTCTTGGGGTTTTTTACACAGTTGATGCTACAGTGTGTACTGCAGTTTCTTACTGAGTTTGTATCAGTACTTAGATTTTACACAAAAGGTTTTCTTAGGCAAGTTCAGGTCCCTGTGTGCAGACAAAGTGGGGATTTGAGTGGGGTGTGTGGAAAGATTTTTCACAAAGCACTCTTCCATCTGAAAATGAAGTTTTGTTTCTTCACTGGTATTTTCTGGAGTTCAAAATAAACCTTTACACCCTGCACCATTCTGCATGACTGTCCTCACCCCTTAGTAATGACCTCCTGTGAGTTAACCCCTCAGCTGTGCCCCCAGGCTCACTGTAGCCACTCCAACACTGAAAATGGCATAAAAAAGCTGCAGCCAGGTCTTGAGTACATCACAGAAATCTCTTTATCTTTAAAGGAATCCTCTGCCCTCTCATGGCCATTCCTAAACACAGGCAGCCACCAGGCATGTCCTGGATTGCTCCGCATGGTGCTGGATTTAAACCAAGCCACTGCCCAGGAGTGGCTGGGGCAGCAAAAGGCATCCAAGAACCACGAGGAGTCCCAGCAGTGCCAGTGTCTGAGCAGGGCTGAGCCCAGGGGCACAGAACCACAGAATCATGGAATCCTACAATGGTTTGGGCTGGGAGGGCCCCTAAAGATCATCTCATTCCACCCTCTGCCACATACTGAACTTCATCCAGCTCCAACCCCTCCAGCAAACACCAAACCTCCTGAGGACAGATGTCCCAATCTCTCTGATGGTCCCTGCCCCCTCCATTGCCTGTAAAAGGCCTTTGCAAGACAAATCCCACTAACAGGAGACTCCCTGCCTGGACCTTCCTCCTGCCCTGTGCTCTTCATTGTCCTTGTTTTGTTGTGGCTGCCTGGCTTGGCTTTTCCCTGCAGGGGTGGAACACAGAGCTGGTGCAGTGTGTGACCCTGCCAGCCCTGGAGCTGCTCCTGCCCCAGCCCAGCCCTGGCAGCTCTTCTCCTCACCCTCTCCAGCTCCTGCCTCTGGAGGGTGACCTGGGCACCGACTCCTCCCTGATGTGAGTGCAAATCACTCGCCAAGTTTAGCTTCATTTTGACTGTGCCTACCAGGGAAGGGTCACTCACAGACTCCATCATCTCCTCCCTTGTCTCAAAGGATTATAATTTGTCCATTGCAATTCACATCAGGATGCAATTTGGCAGGTAAGTTAGAAGTCTGGAGGCAATTATTTTTCTTTCTTTGGAGAAATGGGTTATATTCATTCAGTTATTTCTCAGTTATTTATTTTAGATGGAGCACAGGGGGGGAAAAAGGGAAAGGAAAACAAGATGGGTTTAGATTTTATGATAGGCTTGACACTTGATGTTTTGACATCTTAGCAGGGTTGATTATACTGATATATGCAATCCATGCATCTAATTCTACCCTAGAGGAAAGGGCTGTAACAGAGTGTCTCAGCTCTTACAGCCAGGTATTCATGCGCCAATGAAAACAACCATTATGGCAAATCCTTAGGACTCACCCCCACAGAACAGTCACAGCTATTATTAGCCAGTGTAAATCACCTCATTTGTAACAGATGAGATTTCTTCCTTTGAATCCGATGAGTGATGTGCTGCTCTCAGCTTACCAGGAAACACCTTTCTTAAACCAGTGATTGTCCTTAGAAACACGGCCAAAAACTACATTTAAATTATACTCAGGCTTTTACAGCAGCACAAGTGACAGGGACCTTCCTGCCCATGAGCTGACCCTGCTGTGACCTCTCCTGCCAAACACACCCCTGATGTTCACTCCATCATCCAGCCTTGCCAGTGCTGAGGTGCTCTCTGGGCACCACAAATTAAAGGATTAATGTCCAGATTTAAGGAACAACCTAGACAACACATAAAGGATTAAATATGGACGAGTGGCTTTTCCCCACACAGCCTCCTTGTAAAGCTTTGGTGGACTCTGGTGGAGGTCAAGACACTTTTTGAGCTGGATTTTTCCAGACCCTTCTATATTAGTTATATTTTCACTATTTTCTCTATTATCTCTTTACCCTATAAATGTAGTTTCCACATGGCTCAAAGAATAACTACCAGAACCCTTCCCTTTTCTCATTTGTGCTCACCAGTTGGATTTGGAAAACAACTGAGCCCAGATCTGTCAGCAGGTCCCAGGGTGGACTCAGCCCTGTGTTGCCCTTTCACAGCATCTCAGAATGGGTTGGGTTTGAAGGGACATTAGAGCCCATCCAGTGCCACCCCTGCCATGGCAGGGACACCTTCCCCTGTCCCAGGCTGCTCCAAGCCCTGTCCAGCCTGGCCTTGGGCACTGCCAGGGATCCAGGGGCAGCCACAGCTGTGCCAGGGCCTGCCCACCCTGCCAGGGGTTTTCAATCTCACTCTACCCCAGTTACCTTCCTATAAATCACTAGACCCACTCCCAAGCTCATTTCCATTAAAAAAAAAAACTAATTAGAAAAGAGTGGTTCCAGAACTCCCATTTCTTGGAGCAAGTGATTACTTATTTCAGCAGTGAAAAAGAAGATGCAGTAAGTTTTATTTTAGCCAATTAAAGAAGTTCCACGTGAGCTCCCTGTCAGCCCCAACCCATTCCACGTGAGCACAGCAATGTGCAAAGCTGCCACTGAAACAGTTCAACGAGGCTTAGCCTCAAATAAATTTGCCAGATCAGATCTTTACTTGAAAACTGAATTTTAGGAAACTGCAGCTTTTCTTGAAAATCTTTTCAGGCACTGTGCCCTGCAAAACAGCCAGTGAGATTTCCCTGACATTCCAGTGGAAGCCCAAGTTTTGCCAAAAACTGCAGAGATTTAAAGTCACAGTATAATCTCACCTCCAGCTTCTGGGGCCCACTTCCCTTGTCAATTAACCTGTCAGCCAGCAGTCGCCTCTAATTAATTAAATCCTTTTTTAATGAAAAGAATTTGCCTTGAGCACAGTCTGTCAGCTCCAGAACCACTCTCCAAGTGGGACGTGTCACAGCAAACCCCATTAAACACCTGCAGGGAACCCAAGACCAGCAGCAGCCTCACACTCCCCTTGCCTTCTGCAGACACTTCTGTTACTTTTCCACGTCTCCACCCTGCTGCACAAGAGGCTCTTTCCTCCTAAAAGCTGCCCTAGCTTTTGGCCCTGATACACCTTTGTCCCAGCTGCTTGCAGATGTTGTGTTTGTGTGTCCATCATCCCAGAGCAGAGGGGCTCCCAGACAAAACCCTAACACCAGAGGCCTCTGAGAACACCTTTTTTGGGGAATACTCAGGGTCTGAGACGGAGATTTCTCAAAACATACAGCAGGACTCATCCAGAACCCTGGCTCCAAGAATAAGCTTTTAGAACTATTTCTGTTCAAATTATCCAGTGTCAGACTTTGTGGATTCCATGGACACTGGGACCACACTCCCAAACCCTGGAACAGCCACAGCTTGGGAAGAACTCCCCAGACACCATCCCTGTGTGTGCCTTCCCCAGCTGGCAGGAGATGGACACAGGGAGCTTTAGGAAAACAGGGATAATCCCTGTGCTAATGATCCCCCTGCCCCCCTGACTTCAAAGGGCCTGGGATCACAGCTGTAATCTTCTGCAAGTGTTAGCAAACAAAATTACAAGTTTTAACTCTACAGGTTCCAACAAATTCCCCTTGCCCTCAGTGCAGCAACAGACTTAAAAATAGATGTAATGAGCAGCTTTGGATCTGCATAAATCCCCTCTGGAGTTCATTAATGATTTCATTTCTGGCAAGACACCATGTCAAACGAGAGAGCATTATTAAAAACATACATATATTTATGTACCTGAAAGTGCATTCCTGCAGATGCTCAGGGAGAAAAGGAGGCTGTGTAATTTTGGTTTACCTTTTAAAGAACATGATTGTAACGGTGTGTAACTCTAAAGCCTTTTGTTCTCAGAACTAATTGCAGCTCTCCAAGGGATGCCTGAATCTACAATTATTTTTATATTTGAGAAAATGGGATTTGAAGGTTTACCATGGAATCATGAAGTGGTTGGGGTTGGAGGGGACCTCAAAGCCCATCCAGTGCCACCCCTGCCATGACAGGGACACCTTCCACTGTCCCAGGCTGCTCCAATCCCCAACATCCAGCCTGGCCTTGGGCACTGCCAGGGATCCAGGGGCAGCCCCAGCTGCTCTGGGCACCCTGTGCCAGGGCCTGCCCACCCTGCCAGAGAACAATTCCTAATTCCCAATATCCCATCCAGCCCTGCCCTCTGGCAGTGGGAGCCATTCCCTGTGTCCTGTCCCTCCATCCCCTGTCCCCAGTCCCTCTCCAGCTCTCCTGGAACTCCTTCAGACACTGGAAGGCCACAATAAGATCATTCCAGAGCCTCTCAGCAAAGCAGCTCCAGCCTCTGGAACTTCTTCATGGCCTCCTCTGGACTCATCCCAACCTTTCAAGTCCTGTACTCAAACACAAGCATCTTTGATCCTGCTGCTGTTTGTTCCCAATCTGCACAATAAATGTGAATTGCTGCTCCATGCAGCTCCCACTTCACACCAGGGCTGCTGGTGCATGAAATGCCAGGAATGGGATTTCACCCCAGGAATGTGCCTGCTGACAAGGCAAGGTTCAGCACGTCCATCAGCAAACCACCCTCAGGAAATTCACTCCTGGCTGACGTGTTGTTGTTGAAAGAAGAGAAATCTCAAACACACCGTGTCAGAAAGTATGTGCTGCCTGCACCTCCTTTTACTCCTCAGGGGAAAAGGTAAATAGAGTATAAGCAATTTTCTTTAAAAGAAAAAAAAAATCTAACCTGCCTGAGATGTAGGAAAATAATTTAACTTCTTCCTGTCAGAGCAAGTTCTCTGCGTGCTTTTTCCATATTAAAACCACAGCCCAACAGAATGGATTCACTCCATCCACAAAGGGCAAAGTTTAAGTTGCAGAAAGAAAATGAAAGCCCAGTGATAAACTCTGGGTTTTAAGCAGTGCTTAAGTTCCATGGTTAGCCAAAGAAAAGCAAATAAAAGCTAAATATTCAAATGGAGACTGCTAAAGTCTGTTTATCATTTCCTGAAGAACCAGCTCAAAGACAGAATCCTATTCCCTGCCTCCTGTTTGCATTTGGAAATTACTTTATCCATAATATGTTTACTAAAATAAGCAACACAAACACATAAATTCTGAAAGCAGACTTTTGCCCACAAAACAGGCTGATCCCTGAGCTTTGAATTTCCATAGCTGCCCTGGTTATTTTGGCCACTCCTTGTTCTGACTGCTAGCAGCAGAAGAATCATAAAACATTGCAGGAAAATGCTACAGATTCTTTGCCCAAACAAGTAACATTCCCCCCAAAGCATCCTTCTGAATCCCTTCCAGCAACACCACAATGCTGCTTCCCCCTCTCCTCCCCAGGCTCTGCTTACCAACACTGCCTGCCTGAGCTCAGCAAACAACAGGAACAGGAACATCCTCATCCCTGCTCGGCTGCTGGGCACACACTGGGACTGAGCTGGCACAAAATCCCAACAAGCACAAAAAAGGAGTTAAAAACTGCTAAAAAATGAGTGATTCCAGGAAATGTCAGCTTACAGAGTCTCTCACATACTTGTGAATATACCTATTTTATTTTATCCAAGAAGTCACACAGGATTGGCAATATCAACTACTCAGAGAACCCCAAAAGGTTTGGGTTGGAAGAAACCTTAAAGCTCATCCCATCCCACCCCTGCCATGGCAGGGACACCTTCCACTGTCCCAGGCTGCTCCCAGCCCTGTCCAGCCTGGCCTTGGGCACTGCCGGGGTCCAGGGGGCGCCCCAGCTGCTCTGGGCACCCTGTGCCAGGGCCTCACTGCCCTCCCAGGGAACAATTCCTAATTCCCAATATCCCATCCAGCCCTGCCCTCCTTCAGTTTAAACCATTCCCTGTGTCTCAGACCCAGCTGTGAACTCCAGGGTGTTTTCCTGCAGCTCCCTGGACACCTCAGGGCCCCGTGCTGCTGGAGCCCTGGGCGATTTGGGAGGTTTGGGGGATCTGGGGGATTTGGGTGTGCCAGAAGGATGAGCAGAGCAGTGCTGGGGCTGTGGGGACCCAACACCCTCTGTGGATGTGGGACTGTGCCCCCGTGCCATGTGCTGGCACAGCCCAGCTGACCCAAAGGGCTGCAGCACAGTGACTGCCCCAAGGGGACTGTCCTGCTGGGGACACCTGGTTCTGGGGACCCTGGCACAGCCACTGCTGCCCTCTCAGGACTCAATAACACACACCAAAGAGTTTTCATTGCTGTTGTGTGAACTGCCAGAGCAATCAAAACCATCATTAGAGACAAGTTACCAGCTAATTGAATTTTTAAATATGCACAGCAATCAATGTTAAATTAACTATAATATCAGACTACAAGGCACAGATGCCTCACTCCCTGTCACAACCACAGACCCCCAAAAATCACAGTGTGTGAATGCCACTGTTTTTTAATTATTATTTCATCAAATGCCTTTGTTAAGCCTTTGTTCCAAAGTGCCAGCCCTTTACCTGCAGGAAAATGACCATGACTCGCCCTGGGCTGATGAGGAGATCCCACACACCATTCCCCAGCTGTCCCCTGTGTCCCAGCACTCTCTGAAGCGTGGTGGCTGTGGTCACCAGGGGCTGTGCACACAGCACACACACTGTGCTTAGGGTTTGCTTCACCCAATTATTTGTTTGTCACTTGAGAGACCTCTGCATCGAGCAGGTATTGTCAAGTTATTTTTGGCCCCGACATAGTGGCAAAACATAATGAGGCCTTGAGGTGAACAACCACCCTGGCAGCAAGGCACTGAGCTGATGTGCTGTTGAAAGGCTGGAGAGCAATTAGGTTATTTGAGTAAGAGGAGATGCTGGACAGGGCATGTGAAGACAGAGAAAACAAGCTTAAGTATTAAAACACCAACCCCCTCCTTCAAGTTGTCAGCTATTTAAGCAAGGTGTTAATTTACTGCAGGCTGGATTGTCGACAAACTGAATTTTTTTATTAATTCAAAAGATGCACAGACTTGTCCCACATGCACATATTGCCCAGCCCCTTCCAGACAAGTGGAACAGCTTGCCAGATGATTGTTATCACCATTTAATTGTATTACAGTGATTCCCACAAGTGCTGGCTGTGAGCCTGGTGTGCTCAGAGTGAGGGGCTGTGCAAACAGGGCCAAAGGTGGGCTGTGGAGGGATAACTTCAGACTAGGAGTGAGCTTCAGACACAGAGAGCAGATCCAGGAGCAGATGGAAAACCAGCTCAGTCCAGGCCCATCGCCCCATGAGGCAGCTCACAGGCATGGAGTGACCTGAGGAGCACGAGGGTAGGGCACCAGTCCTCCCCCCTGCTCTGTGGGTGTCCCCTGGTGTCCATGGCACTGGTCAGTGATGGTGTGACAGCCAAGGAGTCCCCAAACACACCTGGCACTGCACAGCACCGGGCTCTGCAGAGGACACCCTCAGCCCAGTGAGGTCACACTGTGGGAAGGGGTTCTGACTGTCTGACTGGCCACACTGGGCTTTATCTGCCCAAACTGCATCACAGAAGTGCACACAGCATCTGAGGGCAGCACTGGGCCATGATTTTTTAAAGAATCACAGAGTGGGTTGGGTTGGAAAAGACCTCAAAGCTCATCTCATTCCACCCCCCATTCCATGGGACACCTTCCACTATCCCAGTTTGCTCCAAGCCCCATCCAACCTGGCCTTGGACATTTCCACAGGGTCACTTTTAGAGGTTATTAATTTTTGTAAAATATTTCTGCAGATACACCTACCTCTAGAGATAAGCCCCTTTGAAGTACAAATTCATAGGTCACTAATTTGGGCATAACATATGCAGAGAAACCACTGGGAAAATACAAGTGCAGGTACAACAGCCAAGTTTTAGGAAGGAACACTGACCCCCAGCATGGAAAAAAGCTGTTAGACAAGAAAAATTACCTTTGCAACACAGAAACAAGAGTTTTCTAATTCAATCCATAGAGCCAGTTGGTTTTGCTTTACCCTTCCAAGTGGTCAAGGACGAGGTTCTGCACCCCAAGGTTATGATTTCTCCTGGAGCCTGGACTGAGCAGGTCACAGGGAGCTGTTTGCTCACGGCTGTGGCTCAGGGCTGGCTGCAGATGAGAGGACACGTCTCCAGCTGCACAGGGAGCAGTCCCACAGGCACAGTGACATCCCCAGAGCAGAGTGAGCTCATCCCTCTGACCACTACAGGCTGGTGTATTCTGAGGGTTCCTCACCCTGCCTGCTGCTTGCTCAAAAACCACGTCAGGAAAATTACTCTGGCTGGAGTGGCTTTAGATGTGTCTGATGCAGCCATGGGATTTCTCTTGGCATGGTAAAAGAGGTGGAACCTGGTGATCCAGGATTGCTCCTGAGCATGCTCTCATCCCTGAATATGTTCAGAGAACCTGGCATAACCCTTCCACACTGCTCCTTCCAAAACCCTGACTGCCTTCCATCTTTCCACCCACATCTTTCCCAGATCCCAAAGGCTCTGCAGGCTGTGTGTTCCTACAGCAACAATCCTCATCTCCAAATCAACACCCACCTGACTGCAAGTCAGGAACACAAGGCTGAACTTCTGGCAATGAATGAGGTCCAGAACAAAGACCAAGATCACTCCTCTGCCTTTCCTGATGAGGAGGTGAGGTGAGAGCCCAGGAGTTCACTCCATCTCCTCCACTTGAAACTATGTAAACCTGTTTAGACCTCAGAAGGATCATGAGGAGGATCTGAAGAAGCTCCCCTAGCTGCAATCAGATGGAAGAGGAAAGATTCCAGCTGTTCTCTCTCAGGGAATGTCACAAACTCAGCATGAGATTTGCCATCTATCACAGCCTGAATTGTCTCCCTGCCTCTCTAACCAAAACACCTGAGGATCAACTGCCTTGGGAGAGCAATTCCCTTCATGACAAGAGTTTCTTTGTGCTACCCCAGGGTGCCAGGAGAGCTGGTATTTGAAGTTCCAAAGCTGACCCAGCCCTGAGGCTGAGATCCACAGCAGGCACTGTACTCCTGGCACAGCTTCCCACCCATGCCCAGGGGCAGCAGGTTCTGCCTGGTGCTGAAAAACTGCCAAAGTCAGATTTTAACAATAATTTATTTCAGCAACACAGGCAAGGAGAAAAGAAAAAACCCAACAGTTATTATCATAGGACAGAACAAACTGGTGCTGAGGTCCCCAGGCAGCTCCCACACCTGCTGCAAGCTGCACAGGCCCCAGGCACAAACCCCAGCAATGAACCCAGCCAGCAGCAGCAAAACCAGGACCTTGCTCATCTGCTTTTGATTTTTAAACCCTGCTTCTCTTAACAAATGAAGTTTCAGTGCTTATGGGACCAACAATCTAGTAAATGAACTAAGTATTTATTTGTGGCTTTATTACTTGGCAGACCCATTTCCATAGAGTCATTTTTCCTCAGGACCCAGCCTGCTCTGCAGCAGCTGTTTTCTCTTACCAGCCACTCAAATTCCTTTGCCTCTAATTTCCAAAAGTGCCCACTAACTTGAAGTATGTGGAAACTACAGCAAATGGCTGTGGGAGCTGAGCAGCACTTTCACCTCATCCCCCTTCCCAGGTTCTTCCCCATCTCCCTCACCAAGGCCTGAGCTGGCCCAGGAGGCCCCAGTTCTCCAGACCCCCCAGTTCTCCAGACCCACAGTGTTTGTGAAACCCCAAGAAGGACCTCAGAGCACCAAGTGACCCAGGAAAGGTTCCCAAGGGGGCTGGGGGAGAAGGTGGATTGGCCCATGCCATGTATGACTTTTGAATCAGTACAGGTGAGGGGGGGATAGCAGGTTTGGGGAGCTCCTCTGACTGTGAACAGGAGATTGGAATAAATCAGGTGGCTCTGGAGGGCTCAGGCCAAGCTGTGAGTGTGCCTTGAGCCAGGATTTCAAGTGCCAGGGGAAATCCTGCTGCATTAGCAAAGACTCCAGCTCTGGTGGGGTTTGGTGCTCGTGCTGCTGGACTTGTGAACTCCCTCCTGGCCCCACTCTGAGCAGCCTCAGCAAAAGCTGAGGTCTCAGCTCCAAAAAAGAAAAAAAAAAAGAACAAAATTTATTTGGAACAACATTTTTGACTTAGAAATTCTTGACTGTGAGGGTGGGCAGGCCCTGGCACAGGGTGCCCAGAGCAGCTGGGGCTGCCCCTGGATCCCTGGCAGTGCCCAAGGCCAGGCTGGACAGAGCTTGGAGCAGCCTGGGACAGTGGGAGGTGTCCCTGCCATGGCACAGTGGCACTGGATGGGCTCTGAGGTCCCTTCAAACCCAACCCATTCCAGGTTTGTACAATTCTGTGATAATTAGAGAAGGAGCCCCTCCCAGCTCCCACCTCACTCACTCTCCCAGCACACCTAAGTCAAGGCCATTAACTGCTCTAAAGAGCACTTCACTCAGTTTATCTGCTCCTCTGTTTGCCACTTTCTAAGTATACATTGACATTGGCTTTTTTAAACCACTTGAACACTGTGCAAGACACACTTGAGGCTTCTCTCAGACAGTCACATCCAGCTTGGAAAACAGCTTCTGTTACACAGAATAGCTGAATGCCTTGGACAACACCAGGACAAGTGCTGATGGCAGCTGAAGCCCTGTCCTTCAGCACCTTGGTGGGGCAGCCCCTCTGCCCTTGACCAGGCTCTGCCTCCTCCCACCCCATCTTTCACTTGAGCAACTCAGCTGCAAAGTTACACTTTTTTTCTTTTTTTTTTTCTTTCTTTTTTTCCCTTTCTGTGTTTGGGCTTTTGGTGAGCAATCGCTCAGCTCACACTGCCCAGCACTGGTGCCCAAAGCCAGGGCAGCAGCCAGGAGGGGAAGAGAATGGGACCTGCTGGGGACAGGGACAGCAAAAGGGACTCGAATCCCCCTCATTCACCAACATCCAGTAGGGATAAGGAAAAAGGAAATCTCATTGATCCTGGGGGCTGAGAGTGCCCTGGGTGTCCCAGGATTTATTCCTGTGACTCTCATCCAGAAGAGCACTCAGGGAAATGCTGGGTGTTAACAAATGTTTGAAGCCAGTGGAGCAAGGAAGCACAAGACTGAGCTGAAGCCTAAACAAGGACAAATCAGAGCCTTTTTATCCTGCCCCCTGAGCCCAGAAATGCTCTCTCACAGCCCCCTCCAGCTCTTGAGACTCATAGCATCTCTTCCTAACCAGGCCCTGCCTTTTCCTTTGGGTAATCTGTGCTGAGCTCTGAGAAAGCTAAAAATTCACCAGACTAAAGTGTCATCCTTCACAAAGTCTTCTTTGCCACCAGAAGGAACGTGGCAGTTCTCACTGGGAAGCTTGACTTCAGTTTTTCTGCCTACTCAGATAAATATTATTGCACTCAGGTCATACACTGAAGAGTTCCTTCACATGTTCAGACTCTGTTTTTCTAGGAAAAAGCAAAAGAGCTGAGATTTTGGAAAGCAATAGTGAGATCTGCCTGTGGTTCTCTACTCCTGTTCCCACACTTTGGAAAACAACAACTAATTCATAGAACTCCATGGGCTTCTGTGGGCAGTCTGCATGATAAAATAACATCTGACTTTGTGGAATGGTTTTGTGTGCAGAAACATTTAAAATATGTCGGGGTGGTGATTAATCATGGAATGGTTTGGGTTGGAAGGGACCTTAAAGCTCATCTCAATCCATCCCCTGCTGTGGACAGGGACACTTCCACCAGACCTAGTTGCTCCAAACCCTGTCCAACCTTTCTGAAGGCAAAAAGGCATTCTTGTTGAGGGACAGTTGAGAACTGGAAGAAAAAAAAAACCTTTTTGCTTCGGTTTTAAGCATCTTTTAAGACTTTATTTAAAAAAACAACCAAAAAAAAAAGGAAAAAAACCCCACAATTCCTGTAGACGTCCCTGCAAAACTCCTACTGACATCCAGAGTGTCAAGACTGTAAGATGTGGGATATTTCAGGGTGCTTTTTCTTTTTAAATTTCCAGTAGCTGTCTAACAGCCCTTGCTCAGGCTGTGTAATTGTGCCAAGTGAGGTGGCATCAGATCCTACAGGAGAAGGGCTCTGGAGGTGACCTGGAGGCTTGGTGGCACAGCTGGGTGTTTGGGAAGCCTGGGCAATCTGTGTACCCCATAGCCACAGCCTGAGCACCCCAGAGCTACAGCCTGAGCACGTTCTGCACAGCTCCCCTGACGTCAAACCATCTCAGAAAAGAGGCTGGTGGTGCAGCTTGGATGGTGGCTGCGAACCAACCACTTCTCTCTAGGTAAAGTTAATGTATGGCCCATTCCTTCTCCTTTTTTTTCATTTTATGTTCGAGCGAGACAGAGCACACAATTCCCCAGAATATTCCATGGTGCTGCTGGAGGCACCACTGCTCCCCTGGAGGGCTGGGGGTGACAGTGGCACCTTTTGGGAACGCCCTGCGGTCCCCTCACAACCCAAGCGAGGGGCCGTGGAACCAGAATCCATCCAGAACCAACATTAAATGACAAATCCAGCGAAGGAGCTCACCTACAACCACAGATCCATTGTGTGGTGTCCTTGGCCTAACTCCTGGGTTAAGCTCTGGTTAAACCCACTGCCAGGCTGAGCAGGAGTGGCTCTGCTCAGGTGACACCTGATGGAAACGTGGCCCCTCTGCTGTGACATTGCTGTGCTTTTCCAATGGAAATGAAATGCATTTGATAAGATAACAAATGCCTGGCAGAGCACAGTGAAGCTATGTAAGGGAGAGAACAGGAGGGGGAAAAAAAATCTTGTATAAGCAGCAAAACAATACAGCTTTATCTAATCTCAGCAACTTATTGCTGCTTGTCTGCCTGTGTGTGTTTTACTGACAAAATAAAATAAATTGAATCAGCTCACACACGATAACATGCTCTTTCCTACCTCATACTAATTGCTTGGCTAATTGATGTTTGTTGAACTTTCTCCATTTCATTGAGTGATTAGGTACAAAGCTAACAGTTGACATCTGTAGGCGCTTAACTGGCGTCTGTAATTACTGTTAATGTTAAATAATTGTTAGTTAATTGGAGTGGTAACTGACTGAATGGAATCCAGATTGTGAAGCAAAAAGAGACCTAGTTAAATAAACATACATTTTCAGAGAAAATAACATTTTATTACAAGGGAGAGACTAACAGCAGGCCAGATAGGGGAAGTCTGCAGGATGCTCCATTCACCAAATCTCACAGCAGCCTCCAGCCTGGACCCCAGCAGGAGTGGCTGAGCAGGAGTGGCTCTGCTCAGGTGACACCTGATGGAAACGTGGCCCCTCTGCTGTGACATTGCTGTGCTTTTCCAATGGAAATGAAATGCATTTGATAAGATAACAAATGCCTGGCAGAGCACAGTGAAGCTATGTAAGGGAGAGAACAGGAGGGGGAAAAAAAATCTTGTATAAGCAGCAAAACAATACAGCTTTATCTAATCTCAGCAACTTATTGCTGCTTGTCTGCCTGTGTGTGTTTTACTGACAAAATAAAATAAATTGAATCAGCTCACACACGATAACATGCTCTTTCCTACCTCATACTAATTGCTTGGCTAATTGATGTTTGTTGAACTTTCTCCATTTCATTGAGTGATTAGGTACAAAGCTAACAGTTGACATCTGTAGGCGCTTAACTGGCGTCTGTAATTACTGTTAATGTTAAATAATTGTTAGTTAATTGGAGTGGTAACTGACTGAATGGAATCCAGATTGTGAAGCAAAAAGAGACCTAGTTAAATAAACATACATTTTCAGAGAAAATAACATTTTATTACAAGGGAGAGACTAACAGCAGGCCAGATAGGGGAAGTCTGCAGGATGCTCCATTCACCAAATCTCACAGCAGCCTCCAGCCTGGACCCCCCCAACCACAGGTGTGGGAAGGTAGGATCTCTGTCACCAAAACACTCCTATCCCAAGAGTTTTTCCACCTTCTTTTGAGCCAATTAGCACAATTTTACAGCCCAACACTGCTGTCTTTTTTGACTAAATCAAATACAGGCTAATCTACAAAACAAATACTCCCTCCATATTAGATACAGTTGTGTTGGCAAATATTGCCATTTTGCTCCCTAGCCTGGAATAGCTTGACTTTGCAAAATTCCACAGCCTTAAATGAACCCTTGAGGGCATGTGATCACTAACTGACCACAAAGGGTACCTGATGCCAGCCCAGTGGGGCAGGGATGCCCAGAACAACACCTGCAACTTCTCCCTCTGCTGTTTTGGTCAGGAAAAGCCAATGCCTTCAGGTGCTTGTCCCATGCTGGCTGCTTTCTGCTTTTGTTTTGAATTACTGACCTACAGGTTACCTGTGAAGTTTTGTAAGTTTAACAGCTTAAGAATTTGAAATTTTTGGAAGAGGCTACCTGAGACTTTCACCTGCCCCTCCGGGCACATCCCATTATCCAGTGACCTTTTCCTGCAGCTACAGAGCAGCACTGGGACCCCACAGCTCCAGCACCTCCCAGCACTGGGATCCCACAGCTCCAGCACCTCCCAGCCCTGGGATCCCATAGCCCTGGGATCCCACAGCCCTGGCACCCCACAGCACAGCTGGAAGCCACCGTCCAGCCAAAAAAATACCAGCACATCAAGAAGGAGAGGGTATGGAAGGTGTAGGACTGGAGAGGGGTGGTTTGTGTTTAGGAGGTGCAGCCATAAGGGATGTTATGAACCAATTGCTTGCTCAGATGAAGCCTCCCTGGCACAGGAGCAGTTGCCTTGCTCTTTTGTGCAGCAGAACAAAGCACCATTGCAAGACATTTATTGACCTTTTCCTCAGCCTCACTCGCAAGTCAAGAGTAAGGTGACCCAGCAGCTCTTCTAATCTAACTCAGGGGTACCAGAAACCCAGGCTCCCCAAACCCACAGCTTTTTCCAATGCTCAGCCTCTCCCTAATGAGACACTGAACTTCCACATGGAAAATACAGAAAGGCATTTGAAACCCACAAAACACCAACAAACCAGTGACTCAAAGCCACCAGGGAAGCCTCCACCAGAAAGGGGAGGAGATGCCAGGGTGTCACTTGTGGGGTCACATCAGAACTGCCACAAAACCAGAGATGATTCAGCAGTCCCTGAGGTTTGCTGGTCTGGGGCCAGTTCCCTGCAGTGCTGGGGTTGCTCCAGAGCTCCAGGAGCAGGGGAGGAAAAGTTCAGTGAGAGGAGACAGCAGGAGCAGCCACCCCAAAAACTGCAAGTGAGGGAGAACACACCCCAGAAGTGAGTGAGGATGTTCTGTGGGCTCCTCCAGACCCTGGAGAGGAGGGAGGCAGCCCCAGCCAGTCCTCTGGCACACTGACCACATTAACACTGCACATGTGCTGCCTGCAGAGTGCTGGATCCACTTACATCCAGCTTGAGAAGCCGTGGGGATGATTTATTCACGAGTGAAAGCACCTCTCCACAGCCAAGGATCTCCTGTGAAGGGATCAGCAGGGAAGGAATTGCCAGCTTTAGCTCCCTGCTTGTTTACAGAAACAGATGTTGTGGAGGATCCTCAAGAAATGCTTCACCACAGAAGCCAAGGGGAGAAACAACAACATGCCTGTTTTTTCTAGGGCAGGATATTGCTGTAGAAGCACCTAAAAAGCCAGGGCTTGATCTGACTGGTATTTGAGCCACCAGTGCAGCCTCCTAACCCAGATGCCTTGATCTACCTCCAGCTGAGAGTATAAATATTTCCCTGACAGCTGGTGGTGCCACGCAGCAGAAGGATTCATAAAGTTTACATGAACATCCTGTAAACAATTTGAACATAAAAACCTCTAACAGCCCAATTGTGCTTCTGATCAAAGGCAAACTTCAATATACAGCACAAATGAAAACTTCACCTCCCTGGGACTCATTTCTCCCTTCAGGAAAAGCTGTTTTCCAAGGGTATGTAGGAGGGAGTTAACATAAATGAACCACACAGTCGTAGTAAGAGCTGCCTGCTCTGCAGCTTCAGATGTGTATATTTAAATTATTGAGAGATAATGGAATTTAATTACGCTGAGAAGTCATGTTACAAAAATTCATGAACAAACCCTGTACTTTGGCTGGGATTAATGGTGCTGAGGTGAAACTCTCAGAGGGTGTGGGGCAGCTCTGTTCCTGCAATGACACACAGACCAGAGGCAGCAGTCCTGACTGGAAGGGCCATCCCGCAGGGAGCAGGAGCTGCAGGTGGGGGATGCTCTCCTCTGCCAGCTCTTCTCCAGATCATTTATTCAGCCACTGATAGCTCATTTGTCAAGCATCACCAAGGACCCAGACCCTTGGGTGCTCACCTCCCAGCACAGCCACCTGGACTGCCAAGGGAACCCTCTCCCTGGGGAATTTCAGCATTACAGGGGGTTCCTGCCAGAGCCAAGGAATGCAGGGCTCTGAAGCACAAACAGGGACCACTGCTTCAGGAGCTCCTGCTCTGGGGACCAAGCTCCACCCCTCCCAAATTCCCAGCTCTGGGAATTCCCTCCCACCCTGGGAGTGGTGGCAGCACAGAGGTGACAGGAGTGACCCCACAGCCTTTCCCATTGCTGAGTTCTGACATGAGTCCCAGCCCTGAGGGATCCCAACATCCACTGGCTGCCCCCCACAGCTCACAGGACCCTTCTAGATTCAGAGATGCACCTTTCTATTCAGCTCCAAGGGCAGCCAAGCCCTAAATGGGAGCTGAGAGACTTCTCCTCAAGGGGTTTTACCAGCTCTTCTAGAGAGGGTTGGGGAAATTTCACTTTGCTGTGGATTTTTTAAAATTCTTAATGTTTCTGAGGAAGGGACAGTTCCACATTATACATCCACACTAATACATCACTCCTTGAGCCTGAGAACATTTTAAGCCTTGAAGTCCACAACAAAATGACAGAAAGGGGACAAAATGTATATATGAAGTGTAAAATGCTTCAGGATTTGTACCTGCTCTGTAAATACATTACTTCTGTAATTTCTGCTACTTCAGTTATGAATAATACTAAAAATTTTTTTCAAAACGCAAAAAAAGCCCAAGCAGTGTGTGAGACACGGGTGGCTGAGGGACATCCAAGAGGAGTGGCCATGAACACAGCGGGCCTGATGCTGTCAGCCTGCCCAGCCTTCCCAGCCTGGCAGCTTGGAAGGTTCCATCATGATTTACCCAATGCAAATCTGACCTTTCTTACGAGTGACTTTTATTGCTTTTGGCAAAAGCAGCCGTGGACAACACAGTGGGGAAGAGCTGGCTTGGAAGCAAACAGCCTGAGCTGCGGAGAGGGAACTTGAACTCGGAATTTATCAAACTGACAGCCCCCGGGCACTGGGAGCTCCCCAGGGCTGCACTGGGAGCAGGAACAGCCCCCAGCCCCGGCAGAGAGCCCAGCACCTGCCTGCCAGCAATTACTGACATTATCTCCAAACAGGGGAGCTTTTCTGAGCTTCTTTTCCTGATATTTTGTAGTCTGAATGCTAATCCCTTTGACAAAACTGTCCCCTATGCTTTTTCCGTTCTCTTTCCCCTTAATCTCTTTCTCCCAGTGGAAAAAAGAAAAAAAGAGGGTAAGGAAGAAAAAAAAAAAAAAAGAAAATACCAGCCAGCCTAGTTTGGCCGCACCTGGATTTGCATTGATTCCTCCCTTGTCATTCATGTTACCAACAGGAATTAGCATATGGCTTTAAGGGGAAACTCAGGAGGAGAAAAGAAAGATGCCATTTTGATGGAAATAAGGGGCAAAGGAATAATCTACCATCAACTAAAAAGCTTATTTGTGTACGGTTTCCCAAGCAAAGCTTCGAAAAGCCCATGTTGATTTTAGGCTACACAAAGAAACCCTAATCCTTTCAAGGGAACTAAATCACCAAAGAAAAGTACCTCGGAAGAAAAGGCTCCCTGTCAAGCATGGGTATTCACATCCAAAGGGATGCCACGAATCAAGCTCCATAAGTAAACAGCAATAAGAATGTGGGAAATGTGTTTGAGTCAAAAAAGAAAACCAAAGGAAGAGGAAGAGGGGCCTACTCTTCATCAGTCACCTCCTGGGGAGGAGAGGAGCCTCTCACCCTGGTTACAGGCCTGCGCCAGGAATGTGGATTCACCCGGCTTCTCCTGCCCTGGCCCAGCCCCAAGAAAGGGCTGCTCAAATGCCAAAGCTTTTTACAGCAAATTAGCAAAATAAAGATGCAGTCACATGTAGTTTGGGGGCCTGGGGTCACTCCAGACACACAGCTCTTCCCTTCTAATGTCTGTGCCACCTACTCTCAGCCTCTGGAGGGGCCTGGGGAACCTGTAAATGCCATTATTCACAAAGGATAAATCAGCTTGCCAAGTGAGATAACCTGGTTAGACCACAGAAATAATCCAGACTGTACTTCCAGAGGATGCTAATACATGAAAAACAGGACTATGGATCAGTAATGCAATTAAATCCAGGTATAATTCAATATGCAGCAGAAGCCTTCAGAAGCAGCCGTGGATCAGCACAGGAATCCCAAAGGTAACGGGGTCACATTCTGTCCCCAGTTAAACCATCACAGCTTCGTGGAATTAAAAAGCACAGAGAAACACTGGAATGATTCACTGCAGTAACAAACCAAACCCAGGGAGAAGCACACAGGGCCAATACTGAGCAAACCCACACCCAGCCAACAAAACACACCTGAATTTCAAACCAGTCAAATCTGCCTCTTGTAAGGCCAGGAATGCTCCAAACCCCATCAGATAAAGCCCGGTTTACAGCCGGAATCTCACCCTGCTCCAGGCACTTCCCATGTGCTGCCGGAGAAAAGCAGGACACTGGGGTAAAAACCAGACGCGTTTCCAAGGCTTTGAATTACACTTGTTTGTGCAACTCACGCCTGGAGCTGCTCCCTCCACCCTCCTTGTAAAAACACCAGCCAGACCAAAAAGGGGAATCACACAGAAAGGATCCCCAAAGCTTTCTAACAAGGGCCCAGCTCCACACGGCAGCTCACGGGCGCTGATTTAGGGCAAGCTTTCCCTTAATGTGCTGTTATATCATTAGCAGCTCTGTCTTTGGATTGCTGTTTGGAAGAAATTAATGGGATACTGAATATTTAAATGTGGCCCTCTCTATCATTTATTAACTCTACAGAAAGCACACAGCACAGTAAGCCATGGTTTATGACTATTATCCTGTGAATACTAAACGTTGGCTGGTTATTACTGTCAGCAGTGCAAATTGGCTATTCATAATTCCACGTCTATCATGGAGCTGATGAGTAACAATCAAGTTAAAACATTTTGAAAACTCTTACAGTTATTTAAATGAGCTTAAATTAAAGCCATTTGTAAAATAAACTATTCCCTAATATTGTTATTTAAATTAATTCTGACCTGGCAGGCAATGCATTATTTAAAGCCTATATTTTATATTAAGCAAAGCAATTACCAAGCATACAGAACACGTCTGAAACCCAGAGAAACATAAAAAGCACTAACAAGCTGATTGCGACATTTCTGCAAGACAAGTTACATTTCATCTCCCATTGAAATTGCCATGAAAAGAAACGTGTGGGGAAAAAAGGAAAATAAATCTGTTTGGGATGTGAATTGCAGCCTTACCTTTATTTGTGACAGCGTTGAACAGTTTCTCAGAGCTGGCATCAGATGCCTGAAAGACCAATAAAAAAGAAGAAAAAACCAGAAGTTACATTTTCTAGCAGTGATAGATTTGTGAAGGCACGGTGTATTTATGCACAGGCAGAAGTGTGTATATTTTAGAGAAACAAATCAGGAGACAAAACCAGGGGCGCTGGAAGCAGCGGCTCCGGAGGCCGTGTCCATGAGGTGGTGCTGTTTGGCTGTGCTTCGCCGCCCTGCAGTGCAGATATTTCTTTGGAAAGATTCTATTTCATAAAGAAATGGGGTTTTTCTTCAACATTAGCTGCACAGGCAGTGTATCTTTGTACTGCCATTATCCAATACATTCCGACATTGATTCTGCGATGCAGAAGAGTCACGATTTCCAACCAGACAGCCCAGTCTCAGGAATTTCCAGAACTACAGATTTCTTAATTAATTTTTAAAGTATTTTTGGGATCCCTGCTGTGTGAACATTCGATTTTTACCACCTTCAAAGCAGCGTTGATAACTTAGGTTAGTAATTTCATAAATTGCTGTTGCAAACTCTTTGAAAAATAAAGAGAGTGTCAGGATCAGTGACTATTTCCACATCAGCTTTGCCTTCCTCAGAATGACTGCTTCTTGACACCTCGCTGTGTAAACTAATAAACCTTTTCTTTTTCATCAAGTCTCCTTTATCCAAGGAGGTTTTTGCCCTCAATATTGTCTTAGTAGCTTGTCTATTCCTGCTGTTTCTATGCCAGGGTGCCAGCTCAGCTCTCTACCGATATAGAAAGATTTATTTCAGTTTCACACAAAACCATTGATTCTCCCCTTTCAGAAATTCCAACAGCACAAAATCAGGCAGGGAAGGAACACTGAAAATGTTCATTTTGCAAACAAACACCCCGAGCCCAAAAGCACCAAACACTCAGTTTCTGCCAGCTGTGTGCTGCTGTGTTTGGGCACACACACACAAAACACACAAACTTCTCCCACAAAAAGCACCCACAGAATGCACAGAGCTGCTCAATTCCAAACCCAGCCCTGCTGAGAAACAGGCTGATCTTGGAAAATACAGGGAAAATGTGCTCAGGAGAAGAACACTGCAAACAGGGTTAAAATGTAACACCTGAGAAAGATTTTGATTTTTCCCTAGAAACTGTTTTCTTGCTGGATTCAGGAAAAATAATTGAAAACACTAGAAAGTGGGCTGTGGGGTTTTTTTGTTAAAGGGAAGGAATTTCTCAATTCAAAACCAGATAAAAATCACCAGACAATCAGCATATATGTTTGCTATCTCGACTGCACTAAAAACTTGGATGTGAAACTCCCGATAAACGAGGAGACATGGCTCAGACCGTGTATCAGAGGGTAGGAATACACTGAAACAATTTGTTTGCCCTCAAGTTAGTGACAGACAAGATTTCTATGATTAATTATTAAAAATAGTTGTATTCTTTTTCAGACTTCTAGACAAATTTTACAAGATTACTGCTGGCTTATTTGAAAGTCGAGCTGGTGCAATTTCGTCTCAACTAAATACCCTGTAAACACTGGATTTATTACCCAATGATGGATTTATTACGCAGTGACGACTTTCTCTAAATTAATGAAAATATGTGAATAATGCACAAATTGAAGAGATCAAGAAGGCATGTACTTTAAAGAACAGCCCAATGTTAGTCCAACAAGAGGCTCAATGCTTTCCTACCCTTTCCAATCAGCCTGCTTAAAAATGATCTTTTCCAGTGAATTTCAGCTGTTGTTATCTTCTCAAATGCAGCTTTTCTCTGAAGTCAAAACTCTCTGAACCAGTCCTTCTTTTTAGAAAGAAATTCCAATTTTAAAAACCAAACAAACGTCTTACAGTTTCAGCTATTACTTTATTTTACTGTTTCAAAACAGAACAGCACAGGGAAGCCCCATGTTTCCTAATCGCTTGATTTTCCCAAGCACTACAAAGAGGAAAACATCTTTTTAAAAAGTTTGCTTTAATGCCAAGCGTAAACCAAAAGATTGCACCTGAAAAAACATGGCTTCAAAACCAATCTTTCCCTGTGCTGTCGCACACCCCAGTCACAAACAGTGCTGTGCCACCTGGAAGTGGCACACCTCGAACAAAACACAGCCTGCCCGAGGACTGCTCCGCAGCAACCTGGCAGATGATTACCCACCTAACATACATGTAAAAAAGGAATTATTTTACAAAAACAAAGCTCGTCCAAGAGTGGAGCTCATTTTGCATTACTGACCACACACAACCGAATGGAAGAGCAACTTGAAATAACCACACTGCCTACGTTACCGTGAAAATAACCCAAACGCTGGCTGGAACGGTGAGATGAACCTGCCTGCCTGTTTCCTTACATAAAAATTGCGTTTTAAATACAAAATAGCAATTAGGGTGATACAGAGGCAAACACAATCCGCCAGCAGACACGCAGTGTATCAATTTCCATACAACTATTATTTTTCCACAGTTAGGCAGTCACATCACGCAACAACACCAAAGGAACAAAAACCCCAACTGATTCAAAACCCCGCAACAACTCAGCAGTAGCCCAGAAGGATGAAACTCGGAGCCTGTGCGGTGCTGACTAACCCCTGCTCCGTACTGCCAGGAATCGCCGCAGACAACAAAGTGCCTCTATGCGCACGGTGGGTGCGATGTGGCCGAACCTGGATGCTCCGGCGGCGGAGAGGAGCCCGGCTCTCCCTTCCCTTCCGCCAGCCAGCCGCAACTCTTCCTTCGCTCCCCTTTACCCCGATCGTCCCAGCCTCACTCGAGCAGTCGATGAGCACTGTCTGCTGGCACCGTGACATCTGGGGACAGCACCGGGTTATCCGAGGTGCTCTGCCCGAGGAGCCCCCTCGGTTTCTCCTGCACAGAGCCGGAGCTGGTGGCACACTGTTCCCTTCCTCGCACTTGGGCCGTTTTCCCTTACAAATCCCCTTGTTACCAAGCGTGGCTTAATCCTTTTCACCGCGAAATGAAACAAGTCAGCAATCCCTGGGCTTAAAGAGAAAAAACCCAACAAACCACACAGAAAAAAAAAATGACCCAACGAGTATTTTTCCCTCACCGAGGAATGTGCTGCCGTTCGAGGGGGTGAATGACTAAAATATTTCCTGTCCAGACAGCGCAGCCTGACTCACTGCTGGCACGGCCCGGCCCCGCCGCGGCACTTGCACCGGCCCCGCACCTGCCCGCGGAGCCGGCGCGGCCCCGCCGCCCCCTCCCCGGTGGTTACCTGCTGTCCGGGGGCTCGGCGGGGCGGCCGGCCCGCGGCTCATGGCGGTGCGGGGGGGACGGGCGTGTGCGGCAACTCCGATCCAGCGCGGCTCTCAGCGTCCCGCGGCCAAACCCCAACTAATCCTCCGCGGGGAACCGACTCCGCGGGCCGGCCGCGCGGGCCGCCGGGCGGGCATCCTTCCCGGGCCGCCGGCCCCTTCCCCGCTCCCGCAAGATGGTTCCCGGGAGGAGCGAGCGGAGCGCGGCGTGCGGGGAGCGCGGCGGGCGCGGAGCGGGCGCTACACAAGCGGCAGCAGGACAAAGAAAACCATGTGCGGCGGCGGCGGCCGGGGACAGCGGCGGCACCTCCGGGTGCGGGGCGGTGCGGGGCGGTGCGGCCGCGGCGCCTCCTCCCTCCCTCCGCGGCTCCAGCGCCGGCGGCTGCGCGTCCCTTCCTTCGGGCGGCTTTTTGGGTTCTCTTCCGCTGTTTGCCGGGGCGTTTGGGGGGCTGATTGTTTTTGTTTTGGTTAAAAAGTCATGCCCGTCCTCTCCCGAGCCAAAGCGAGCTCCCGCCGGGCGCCGTCCCTCCCGTCGCGGCCGCGCTCAGGTGAATTCCATGGGGGAAGAGGCAGCGGCCCGGCCCCGGCTCCTCCGGCCCCGCCGAAACAGCCTCGCAAGCCTGTAATCCCCGCGGGGCGGCCGCTCTGCTTCGCTCTGCTCTGCTCCGCCCGGCTGCAGGCGCCGGCCGGACCCCTCTCCGCCAGCGGCCGGCCCCGAGCGGCGTGCTGCGCTGCGCGGAGCCCCCGGCAGGATCTCCCCGGCGCGGTGCGAGGGACCCGCGCAGCCGGACAGCCCCCCCGGCCCGGGATGGCGGCACACGCACGCGAGCATCGGTCGCGAAAGCTTCACGAACATCACTCTCTAGAGCTCCGCGGGACGAAAACACGATCGAAAACATCGTATTACATTTAGCAATTTTTTTTTGTTTTAACAGAAATTTAATTTTTTTTTTTCTCTAAAGTGGGAAAAGCCAGTGTCCCCAGCTGCAGGCAGGGTGGCCTGCCGGGGACCCAGGCTGCTCGCTGAGCTGTGGTTTCTGCCTTGAGCCCCCCGTGCAGAGACTCGCTTGACTACTTCCAGCACTGAACATTATTGTCAACGGGCAGTGGATTTCCCACTCGCTGCAGGTTCTCCTTAAGTGCAGCACACCATTAGTAATGGCCACCGCGAAAAATAAACGCACAGATACGTGATGATATAAATGATTATTCACTGAAGCACAGCACTCGGAGCCAAATGATGTTTCCTGAGAAGATGAGAGGCAGTTATGCACATTGGCATAGTAGCTGCATACGGTGAGATGTTTCCTGGGAAAGAGATAGGTGCTAAGAGGGGATTTACGGGCTTGCAAGACCATGCCCAGGGAGTGTTTTCAAGATTTCAAACCTGGAAATGGGTTTCAATCCCATACCGGGCTAGGAGTGCTAATGGAATTAAACTCCCGTGGGTTCCACTTGAATTTGAGCTAAATCCTCAGAAACAAGGTTGACAAGTCCTATTCACTCCAACTCCTGTGGCAGAGCTCAGCCTGGAGGAGGTGATTCTCCTAAGGAAAAGATGGGAACTACCTATACCAGCCAGAAAACAAGTGCAGAGCAAGAGCTGTGTTTGCCTGCTTGGCCTTACCTGAGCTGGGATTATAGTTATGTGCCCAAAATCCAATGGCAGCTTGAAAAGATTCACGTATGTCCTGGCTCAGCTCCTAGCTCATCTCGGGATGTGGGGTGATGAGGGACTGCCCCTCTCCTGGCCCCAGGGCACCGAGGTGACTCTGAGCTCTCCCTCAGCAGTGACAGCTGCAGGGGGCTGCTGCAGCTCTGGTGGCCCTGCGCAAATCCCACAGCATGTGAGGGGAAGGGGGAATCAGGATCTGACTGTCCACACAAGCACAAGTGCCATAATTAAGACAGAACGCCTACCAGTTACCCGTGTAGAACTACACAAATTTATGGAAATATTTCCCCTTCGTTCCTCATTCCATCACCATATGATCCATTTAAGAATCCATTTAAGTTCTCCCCTTCAGTGGCTTCTCCAAGATTCTAATCTGAGGTGCAGTCCCACTGACTGTGGTGGTTTCTGCAGGGACAGTGGGGTGGGGAGATGTACAAGGAGCAACAATGCCTCACAGGAGATGAACACACCCAGCACAGCTCCAGAGTCAGACCGTGCCCGCAGACACCACAGCGCTTTCGTGCCATGGCTGATCCAGGGTGGGAATGCTTTGGTGAAACTGGGACAAGTGGTCTCCACTGGGAAATTAAAGACTTATGGCCAACCTCAGATCCTGGTATGGCAATGGAAATGAGTTCTCCAGGACTGTCCAGCTGAGTAGGTCATCCCCACATTTCCACACCGTAACTGAGCTTGGATTTTGGCTATTAAACTTTCACAGGCTTTTACATCTGATAAATATGTATTTGCATCGAATAAATATATACTGCAAAGATAATCCTGTACTATCAGAGAGGTGGTTTTCATCTCCTCTTAGAAACCCACCAGAAATGGCTTCAGGTCTGGTCTCTGGAATCAAGAGTGGGCAGTGGCCAAAAGCTAGTGCAGCCCATTGGCCATGGATGTTGCTTGAGTGCAGATTCCAGTCCCCACCGAAAATAAAGTGATAAAGGCATTAAGCTGGCAGTGTTCTCTGCACAATCAGCACTTGGGGACTCCGTGGACTGAGGTGAGGCTGCACCTGAAGGAGGAAATAAATGCACAGTACCAAGGTGTGGCAGCTCATGTATTCTATGAGCACCTTGGTCAAGACTTTCCACATCCCGAGATGTTAAGAACAGATCTAATTAAAGCCCAGGTTCCCCACAAGACTTTAATTTGATGCATTTAGCCTGGATTAAACAACAGGCTTGCCTGTACTGGATTTTTCCAATGTTAACCACATGCCACACCTGAAATCTCAGCACACACAGAATCAGAAATGCATTTACCTGCTCATCTCCCTGGGGCTGTGAGGGTTTATTGGCAGGGCTCTGGGCCTCATTATGTTCATTATTCATGCCTTAGAGATAAATCGAGGACCTCTGTTTTCCTGCTACAAAATTACACATGGACAAAATGCGTTGTGCAATTCTGAATGAGAAATTTGGAGTTCAGAAATTCACTCAAAGCCAAATTAAATCAAAGGGACCCCTCCTTCCCACAGTGATTTGAATGCCTTTGGATCAAGCTTCCCCCCGCTCCTGACAATACTTTCCTGTGCTTTAGGTTATGCCTGGATAGGTTTTTGAAACCTTCTGTCTCTTATCTATGTGGGACCTTGCCAGAATTTTTTTCATCTGTCTGTGGTCTCTGTCAGCGTCGACATTTGTTTCTGCCACAACAACAGCCAAATGAAGTGAATTGAACTTGGATCAAAAGTAATTTCAAGATCTTTCACTCTCTGGAAGAGGTTTTCAGATCCAAGTATTTTATTAAAATGACCTAAAGCTGCCCAGACAGCAGGCAGGGAAGCAGACATTCGTTTCCAAGTCACAGAGTAATTCCAAAGAAGAATTATCCATCTCTGGCACAAGAAGCAAACGAATATTGAAATTACAGCAGATTATATTGGATTAAATTATTTATGGCAAAACTCACCTCACCTGGAAGGTTCTGCAGCTTTTTTCCTGGCAACATAAAAAGTGGATATTCCAATTCTTTGGTATTCTGTCAAAGCCTGGAAACGTTTATGTTTCCATTAAGTTGCTAACCTTCCCAGAAGACACCATGGTATCTTAACTTTGGAGCGTGATTATGGTTCCTTATAAAGCACTCCATAATGCTTTGAAAACATACAAGATTTAGCCTATTACTGGATAAGAGATGCAGGATCCTTTCCCCAAGAAAAGAATTTATGGAGCTATCAGTGGAGTTTTATGGCTGTGAACAGCAAGCCACAGCATAATGTCCCATGCAGAAGGTGCTTGAACCCCAGCACTGTGAGAGGTGCAGGAGAAGGACCTGCTCTCCTCAAAAACAGCAAAATCACTGCTGGTGTGGCCGTGAAAAGGTCATGAGAGATGCCAGGAAAAGGAACTGGTGGTGAGAGCAGGTTCTGCTGGATTTGGGGGGATGCTGGGGGCAGCCTGGCCCCGGGGCGAGCACCAACGCATCACATGACAGTGATGCTCCCTCAGAGTCCCCTCCAGCAGGGACAGGGCACTGGGGAGATGGGGACACAATCAGCAAATGTCCCTTTCTGAGGGAACAGAGCTCTGGATGTAGAACATCCCCGGGTAAATCCCCATGTAAGTAATGCTTTTCATTTGACAAAGCAGAAAACTTCTGCAGGAACATATTAATGACAGTGCAACTTTTTATTATTTTTATTTTTCTGCAGCATTTGCAAAACTAAACCCCTTTGTAATCCCTTCTTTTATGCAGAACAGATTGCAGTTTTAAGCAGAGGCCCATAAACTGCAGGTTCAAAGAAACCTGAAACTGAATTAGCATAAAAGCTGGAATTCTCATTTAGAGGAACAGCAAGGCAACTGCTCTGCAGGCAGTTTTATGATTAGGGTTTCAAATGGAAACAAAGATAAAAACTGGGGCTCGGGGAACAATAGGGCTGCTCTCCCTTCCCTCTCCTTACAGCTTGGCCCTATAAAATACTAAGTGGTCTCCACTGCTTCCAAGGACAGAATTTAGCCCAGATTTGCACACCTGGGGAGGGTGGATAATTTTCTGAACCCAGGCACTGAACCAAAGACAAATCCTAACTGTCCTATGTGTGTGAAGCCATTTCTCCCCAGGCTTCTCCAAACAATGTGAAATCCTTCAGATGAACACCACAGCCATCCTTCCTTCCCTTCAACCACCAGGAAGAGTGAGAATCCTGTCTGTAACTTTTCCATCACAAAATGCCTGCATTTTATCTCTTCCTCTAAAACCCTTCCTGGGGTTTGAATTCTGAGTTACTAAAGAGACCACGGAGCATTGGTTGGCTGGATGTGGCTCCTGGAGAACCACTCTGGGCTCTGAGCTGCTATCCACCCTGCAGTCTAACCAGGAACATAAGATCCCATCACTGGGTAAGAGGATAAAGTATAAATTCTTCCCCATCCACCAGCACTTCTGTTGTGCACTTCATAAAATGCACCGCTTTCAAGCTGTGGCCATTATCCTCCCTTAATTTCTGCCTGCTAGCACGTTCTGCAACTGAAGAAGTATTTAAAATTAATTTGTCTGTCAATATCTGGGTACTGAATCACCTAATAAGAGAAATATTTTTCATTCTCTTCTTCTCAGTCAGAAGAAAAGACTTTCTTATCACCAAATAAAGCATCCATTATTGTGTGCTGTAATCCCATTCTGTCGTCCAGGTCATTTTTAGTCCAGAAAATGCTGAATCAGCACCATAAACCAATCAAGTAATTTCTTTCATTTTCTAACATTCAAGCAAAATAATGAAAATCACATCTCATTTGATGAGAAGAATATACGACAGAAATCTCCTCTTCCAAGGATAATTTTCAAAGAGGTATGCCAAGGCAAGAAATGCTGTTGCAAAAACATAGCTAATGTAGGGGCTCTTCTGCTGAACAGATAAATTCCATTTTTAACTGTCAGCTCATATTTAGAAAGTAGATGATGAACAATAAATCTGTACCTTTAGCCAGCTTCTAAACCATGCAAAGACATTAACTTGGCAAAAGAATGACCATTACTTTGATGAATGAAGCATTCACCTAAAATATTCATGTACAAGATGATAATATCCAATTGATAACCAAAAAACACCCACCCCACTGCAGATTTAAATAACTGAGATGCATATGAGAGAAACCGAGTCACATACATAAGAGGAGTTATTATGGCACTGTTAGGAGAACCAACAAATGAAAAAAAAGGCTTGATAAATATTTTCCATAACAAAACACAATTGGTTTCAGTGGGATACAGCTCTGTTTCTCATTAGTTATCCTTCACTTGTCAGACAAGTTCCATATTTCACCGAAACCCGCTGAGTATTCTTTCTAGTTTGCTGGGAAAAGTGGCTATACATTTAGCACGTTCCCTTTATGCTGTGTGTTTTCACAGGTCTTTCTTTAAAACACACTGTACATGCTTTTGCTTCTTTCCCCCAGGATAGTGGGTTTCGACATCCAAGAGGAGTTTAAAAGCAGGTAACAAGTCATCACTTTTGAAGCTGCAGAGCAGCTGAAGAGGTGCAATAGCCCCAGCAGCCATTATCAGTGCCTGCCAGGGTGCCACGCTATCAAGTTATATGATAAAGCACTCAGCTGACACCAGAAAAATAATCATTCTCTCTCTCCTGCACCACCCCCTTTTTCACAAGGAGGCTTTTTACACTCATTAAATGCAACCTTATCTCTGAAAGACTGCAATCCTCAGCAAATGACAAGTGTGCCTAATCTCATTTTCTGACAAGCGATTCTGACAGCACCTTCCTTTTGATTTCTAAGACACGTAGCTAGACATATATTAATCTGTCAGTCATCGCCCCTAGGAAGGATGGAAAAAAAGGAGAGACAGAGATGAACATTTGTGAATGTGAAGGGAACAAGGCAAGAAAGGACTAAGGGTCCTTTTCTGGCTATTTTAAGCTACTCAGCTGTGTTTCTCCACTCCTCCCACCCAAACATGGGACCCGAGTCACTCCTGTGCAGCACAGCCCTCAGCCAACCTGTCTGCAGAGGTTGCTAATATGCATTTTATTCCAGGTATGAGTGTGGCCCAGCAGCTGTGCACTAGCAGCCAGCTGTGGGTGTATTTTCAGCTCTCCCCTGGTGTTGAAGGCAGTTGGGCTCTCATTTCATTTCTCTGCGCCTCAACTTTCAGCATTGCATAAAACCCAAGTGTTATTGTCACCATGGCACATATTTTAGTTATAGACATGGGACTTCCCAATGCTGGTACTATAAAATGTTAAGCCTTATTTCCAAATTTACAGTTTATGAAGTGTTCTGCAATAACAGTTTTTTTGCAGCAAGAAATGCTTTGTCATTGCTGGCAGTGAAGCCCTGCCTGGCTTTGGTCGCTGGCCTGGCTGGCACGTGTTGGCAGGTACAGGCAAAGACAGGTGGGATAAAAGCATCACGACTGAAAGCATCAAATTGGTGTCAGATCTTAACAACTTTGTACAAATGCTCAGAGTGCTATAAAATGAAAGCATTTTGTATAGCCTCACAGCCTGGCAAGGTGCAAACTGGAGAGCCTGAGCAACACCAACTCCAGGTGCACTTGGAGACCAGGAAAAGGTAGGATTTCCAAAAACTCCTGGATACAATAGGAGAAGATGCATTTAAAGCCTGATGGCATTATGGAGCCCTGACAGTGAGTGTGAATTGGGGCAGATTGATGGGGATTTGCCATTCAGCAAGTGTGCAAAATACTGAGCCTTTGTGCAGGATGTAGGATGTGCTAAGGGGATGATGGCTTTACTGGAAGAGGGTAGATTTAGACAGGAAATTAGGAAGAAATTCTTCCCTATTATGCTGATGAGGGGCTGAATGGATGGCCCAGAGCAGCTGGGGCTGCCCCTGGATCCCTGGCAGTGCCCAAGGCCAGGTTGGATGTGTTTGGAGCAGCCTGGGCCAGTGGAAGGTGTCCCTGCCATGGCAGGGGTGGCACTGGGTGGGCTTTAAGCTCCCTTGCAACCCAAACCATTCTGGGATTCTCTGATACACATTGGTGAGCACAGGGCTGTGAGATGGAAGGAGGCAGACTTACAGGTAGGTATAAAAGTGCAAATAAATGAGATTCTACAAATGGGACCCAAAGGAAGAAAGCGATTAAGTGAGGTGGGAGGCAGTGTTCTTTATCTCACACAGACCTATTAGTTCTGCTCCTAATAAACCTGCCTTCTCCCTCTTAGCATGTGAGTCATATTCATATTTCTACCCACCAAATGCTAAATTAGAGTAAATTATACAGATTTACCATCTAACATTTGCTCCCTGACCTGCCTGCACTTGCAGAGAGCCTCCCCAGCTGGCAGCACATCCTCCTGCCTGGGGACATCCCAATGCCACAGCTCCAGCCTGGTTCAGATGGGATCCCTCAACTGAGAGCCCCTCTCCACCTCCCTTCCCTTCCTCTGTGTTATATTAACAGGAGAAACTTTATTGTTCATAATGGGATAAGAAAAAAAAAATGAAAGCAAAGTACAAAGGGGCTTCAATGCAATACTTTAAAGCAATGCCATTTTCATAGTAATATAATCATTAAGTACTTGTTTGATGGTGCAAAAAAGTAGGCCAAGATCTTTGCTAATACATTTAATTAATCAATACCTGCACTAGAAGATGGGAACAATTAAAGTTTTCCTCCTCACTCAGACAAAGCAGCAGAAAGCTTGTGATCTACTTAAGGAGCTCGTCACTCAACGGGAAGATGAAAAGACTACTTTTGTTTTACTTAAGAGCTGGAATCATGTTAATACTCAAGTGTTTAGGATCTGGCTCTCAAAAAGGCAGTAAATGAGCAGTGGCAGGAAAGCTGCCTGCTGTCACCGAGTCCCCAGCCTCGTGTTTCCACCCTGATGTCATCATAACGGGGAAAATCACAAATATATGCTGGAGTTCATTGAGCCTGAAATTAACACCAGGGATATTTCCTCGCAGAACACTTTGATAGCTGGGGCTGCTACAAACACCCATCTACTGCTTATGGGCCTTAGAAGGGAAAATGTAAACCTGACCCCACACAGTTTAGATTTCTGCTCTGTTTTTATTTTAAAAAAAGAAATTTCTGGTTGCATCTCAGCTTTGGGGTGTAGAAAAGAAAGTGTAGGAAGAAAAAGTCACCTCCTCTGGGGAAAAGTGATGGGAGGAACCTGAGCAGTTCCCTGTGCAAACCTGGCTCGGGGAAGGAGAGACTTCTCATTTCACAACAAGGGCTGCTGATATGGGCATCAAGTAAGAGAAAATTGCCTAAAATCAGCCCTAAATGCAGCTGTCTTTGGGGGACCCCAGCTCTGCCCCCAAAACAGGGGCCATTATCACCTGAAGGATATCTCTATTCCACCTCTGGGGAAACACACCTTGGCCATCATCCTGGGGATCCACAGGCTCCTGGTGTTGGCACATCTCCCCTGCACCAACTCACTTCACTGCTTGAAAAAGCTTTTCATAGGGGTGTCATGGCACGAGGAACAGCACGAGCAGAAGGGAGAAGAGAGTCCCTGCAGCCCAAGAGGCAGGACAACCAACAGCACACAGAGGATATGGCTGCTTCCCACTCCCCAGAGGAGCAACATCAATCAAGATCAGTGCAGGTAGCGCCAAAAACTGAAGGCTGCCCAGTTTCCTCCACTGTTTGACCCTCTGATGAGAGCAGAACCCCATCCAGGACCTCACAGCTTCCTGCTGTGGAACCCACAGGTCCATCACACACAGGTGCTGACCTTGCAGCATGAGGGAAAACACAGGCACAGTGTTGTGTTGAAAACAAATTATTTCTTCATATAATCATTAGCAGGAATATAAATGCAAATGACCTTATAATTTGTATCGTGAGAACTATCAAGCTAATGCTGCGGCTAAAGGAGAAAATCCCTCCCTGGTCATCACTGGAGATGACTCAGGCCATAGAGCTGATCTGCTGTAAATTGCCTGCCTAGTTGCACTCAGTATTAAGCCCACCAGGCACTTTGCTGTTTCTAATCCTCTTGTAAGAATGATGCAAGAGCCCCACTATCACTTGCACCGAGGCTGCCAATTCTTCTGTGCATCCTCACCTTGGATTGCAGGAGTCTGCACTCAAAGCTCTGAGCAAGGCCACCACACTCACAACAAAAAAGGCAGCAACAAAATAAGCAGGTTGATTCTGCCCAATCCAACTTCCACAAATCCAAATCTCTCCAAAAATCCTAGTCAAAAGTCCTTGGAAAATAAAATCCTTCTGACACAATTTTCAGTAAGTAACAATTTTCAGCAGCTCGCCAAACGCTATTTTTCTTTCATTTAAGGTTCTAACAAAACCTAACTTCTTTGTCTCTCAAGCTTCCTTGATCTCCTTCACTTTTAGCTGTCACATAAAGTCAATTGGCTGCACCTCTCTGCTTGATAAAGACAAGCCAACTGGTCTGATGTATCTTTAATGAGGAGGTAGGTAAGACACAGTCCAACAAGGTGCTGAACACTTTGACCCTAAGCTAGCAAAGCACTTAAATATCTGCTTAACTTTTAACAAAAACAAGTCCTTTTGAAGCTAATGGGGCTGCTCTGGCATTCAGACTTCAGCACCATTGTATAAATTTGGCTGGATAAGGGACAGAGCCTTTGCAAGGCTCAGTTACTGAGAGGGCAAAACCAGCCAGAAACACACAGCAAACCTGGGGAAAGCCAGTACAGCTGAGTAAACTGGGGAAAGCCAGCACAGGTAAACTGGGGAGTCTCTTTCAGTAATTAACGTCTCAGCCATGTAATTACAGTTGCACATATCCCTGTGTTGCTGTTCCTGTGTTAGCAGGAGCAGGCAGGGCTATTCCTGTTCTGAGGTAAGGTTCCATCCTTGGGATGGAACACCTGCAGGATCTGCAGGGATGGATGAAGGCTTGGCCTTTGCTTCAAATCACTGTTTGACCCTACAAGAAGGAAGGGACAAATATAAAATAAACAAATCCAAATTAATGATGGGGAGGTCATAAAGAGGAAGCTGAAAATATAAAAAAAACCCACTAAAGCTGAGCTATTGTTACTGAGGTTCAGTAAATCAGCTGATCTATGGGATCAGCCTGGATTATTCCAGGCATTACTGGAGGAGGCGTGCTCTGAGAATCTAATAAAATACACAGGAGCTGTGATAAGACTTTAACCTGCTTTGATAATACACTGATGTTCTACTCTGCACACACCTGTAAGAAAGGCTACCAGATCTCATCACCATTAGTTATTATCTATTTGTTCCTATAAAATTTTCTCATTTTCCCCTCCTTTTTCAGGAGTTTACTTTTTCTAAAGTGGAACTGATTTAAGGTGGGAAAAAAGCTGCAGCATATCAAAAAGCGAATTGGAAAATAGGTAAGGAGATAATGTTTAACTGGGAAGGAAGAGTTATTTTAGAAATATTTTATATAATTTAAAAAGCACTGAGTACTATTTTATGCCTCTTCCTGAGGAATAGAAGTCATAGTTATGAGTCCGGGTGTACATATTTCAACAGAAAAGTGAGACTGCAACACATACATAAAAATCTCTTTAAAAAGTAGCTCAAATAGATTCTTCATGAGTAAAACACTGGCAACCTGAATTTTAGTATCATTCTCAGCATTTCAGTGGAGCATTTTGTTCATCTGTAAAGTGCTACAGAAAACAGAGTATAGATCATTCCTCCTCAGCCCTGTGTCATCTCCGCTGCAGCAGCTGCCCTGGGGCTGTGCGTCCATCACTGGGGCTGGGACACGGGCTGGCCACCTTAGTGCCTCCAGCTCTGGCAGATTTACACCATGTGCCTCATGCTTGGGGTTTTGGCCATTTATTTTGGGAGTTTTAGCTGATCTGTAACTCGCTGCTGTGCGAACAACAAAAAATAAGATGTTCACCCGGTTCTGTCTATACAATATTACATAACATGAGAATGAAGTATTTTTCCTTAGCAGCACGTCGCAATATTATGGTGTGAGCCTCTTTGTATCACCCAGGACACAGCAGAGAAGAAGGTTATAAAAAGCTGCCTGAGCTGGTTTCATTTTAAGAGGCCTTCAGACCAAAGGCCTGGTCTCCGCCTTGGGCCTGGCAGGGAGGCTCCGAGAAGTCACCGGGGCTCCCCATTAAAATACTGTTAGCACAGACAAGAGTTTTGGTCTTCTTTTTAGTTCAAACGTCGTCTGGGAGAGACAAAGAAACAAAGTGCTTGGGTCAGTGGAAATTTCTGACAAAGACTTTTCTTCCTGGCACACACAGGGACAACCCCACCAACTGTGTGGGGTTTGTCCCCCCCGAATGACAAGGCAAAGGTCCTGATTAAAGGCCCTCGGAGCGGGGACACAAAAGATGGCCCAGAACTTCAAAGCCAGCACACTGCTGGCCAGCGGGGAGGTCCCTTTCTTCCCCTCTCTCTCCTTTTAACTTCAGCTCCTGCTGGCTCTGGAGGGGCTTCTAATTGCATTTCACAGGGCCTGAACAAAACGTGGTCTTGTCTTCCACAGAGCAGCGACCCCGGAGGACGTGGAGATGATGTGAGGCTTCAGAGCGGGAACAAAAAGAGATTCATCATGTCAGCAGGCCGTGCAGAGGCAATGCTGAGCCTTCTGCAAGATCATTTGCATGCTGCCACGTTTCTGGAGGTGAGCTGGCAGTGGTGGTTTTCACACAAGTGGTGTGGCCAGCCCCCTCCTCACAGCTGGAACATGGGGCATCTGCAAACCCCATGGGCCAGGGTTTGACCTGCTCTGCCACACCAGTGGAAAGCCAGACACAGCTGAGGGTGGCTGCTGGGAACAGTAGAGCAGAGGTCTCCTTTGGGCTGGAGAGGGAGAACCTCTGCCCACCGAGCCAGCTCTGCAGGTGGAGACTTTCTTTGGCAAATTGGGATCTTGACCAAACGGTATCCAGGCTGGTTTAAGCAGCCTAATTAAAATTCTTCCAGTGAGTCTAGAGCTATGGAAGAGAAGGTTTGGCTGAAGCCAGACAGATTATTTGGAAGTACAGGAAAGCAGTTTCAGGGGTATTTGGGACGAAAAGAAAGCCTCAGACCAGGTGTTCCACAGGCAATGCCAGGTCAGCCAGAGACGAGGCATGATTTAAATCAAGCACAGAAGTACAGTGGAAGGAACCCAGCATTTGGCCACCTTGCCTTCCAAAAACCCAAAAGACCAAAAAAGGTCTGGACTAGTATGGATGAACAAAACACCATCTCATCCCAAAATAACACAAGTCAACAAAGTGCTATCCCTTTAATGTCTGATAGTCTCTCTTTTCCGCTTCCCTAATGAGATTGGCTTCCTTATTCTTTTCCTTTTGCATTTAAATTTCAATCTGCACTGAATTTTCCACATTACAGGATGAACCATATATCTATTTTCCCACATTGCACAGCACTAGATCCAACACAATACATCCAAATCCCAAGAAGTAGAGTTTATCCCGTGCTCCCTGTGCTGATGCCAGTGGAAGCTGGTACTGCTGAGCCCAAGCTTTCTCCATGGATGCTCAGGAAGAGAATTAGGCCTGGAATGAGGTTAGTTAGTCACTGCTGATTCATCAGGCGTTTGAGATTTGGATTAACAAATCATTCATCCCCCAGTCCTTGTGTGCAGGCCCCTGTTTCCAACAGGAGTAGGGGTTTTTTATTTATTTACTAACTGACAATAGTGGAAAGCCTCATATTCACATCCGAATTATAATAAATGCATTATAAATGAGTAAGTAGGAAACAGTAAGGAAATGATGTTTTACTTTTAAATGCTAATTATGGAGCCCTGGTGCAGTTAATGTGTAGGGTGTTCTGTCAATTTTTAATGTTTATGCCAAGTGTAGTCTTCAATTTAACATGAGCTTTTAATCCTTTGAGTACTAAATTGCCTTTTAATGCTTGCAGCACAACATTGTGTTTGCACAAAGTCAAGACTGAAAAATGAATTTACTACAAGATGTGTGCATGTATGAAGGGGGGAGGAAGTACAAAAGGACAAGATTTTTTTCTTAATGATGTTGTTGGAACTGTACAAGAGGAAAGAACTGCTTTCAGGATGTACCTGACAATTCTTTGCAGTGGCAAGGGGCTGCTGCTGATTTAGTATCTCTGTTGAAGCATTTTCAGAAAACTCTTTCAGGTTCCAACAATTTATCCAACAACTACACCAAAAACTTATGGTTTGCACCCATAAAGCAAACTTGGAGGAAAACATGATGGAATGAATTACCATAGAGAGGAACCTGCATAGTTAGTAAGACAAAGTGCCTATGAAGAGAGGGAGTTTTTCAGGTGATAGAATTGTAAAGAGTAAGGTTGTTCTGGCAAAGATAAATTACATGGCAGTTTTCTGGGTTGGCTGGTGTGGTTTTGCCTTTTCAGTTGGTGTGAGGTAACAGGCCCCAGGTAGTTCCTGCCTCTCAGGGTGCTCCCATCAGTACCATGGCTGTGGCACAACCCCTGGGCTGAAGATGCTCATCCCAGCCCAACGCAGCTTCCCCTTCCCCCTCTGCCCCCAGAAACCTCAGCACAGCCAGACTGGGGGAAATGGCTCAGGAGCCACTCTGGGGAGGGTCCATCCTCAGGGCCACCAGGACAGCTAGAGCCCTGCACACTGCCAGGGTGGCCTTGCTGGGACTGTGTCCTCTCCCACTGCTCTGGGATTTGGCCAAGAGGCCACAGCCCAGCCCCACCTGCCCCTCCCTGCATGCAGGGGACTTAGAGCAGCTCCTGAGGCTAATCCCTGTTTATCTCCTTGCTGAACAGACTTTTTAAAATGACACTGTTCACATGCTTAAAGCTCCAAATTTGACTTTCCTTGACAGCAGCCATCTCAGGAATCCCAATGAGGTTTATTTTTGGCAGTGGAGCCTTCACAGAATAGGCTTTGCTGCGTGTACAGCTCCCAGCACGCCTGTGCAGCTCTGCAGAGGAGAACTGGGCACCTGAGGCTTTGCTACATCCCAGGGATGTACCCTCAGCTTTGCTACCAGCTTAGACCCACAGGGCTAAAGCTAATTAATTAAAAACTCTCTTTGCTTTTTCTCTTCCCCTGCATTTCTACCACCCCTAAGATTTTGGAAGGTTGGAAGGGACCTTAAAGCCCATCCTGTTCCAGCCCCTACCATGAGCAGGGACACCTTCCACCACCCCAGGCTGCTCCAAACCCTGTCCAGCCTGGCCTTGGGCACTGCCAGGGATCCAGGGGAAGCCACAGCTGCTCTGGGCACCCTGTGCCAGGGCCTCTCCATCCACACATGGAATAATTTCTTCCTAATATCCAATGCAAACCTCTCCTTCTTCAGTTTAAAGCCATTCCACTTTGTCCTATCACTGCAAAAGGTCCCTCTCCAGCTTTCCTGTAGGCTGCAGGTATTTCAAAATATTTTTCCTTCTCCCTCATGCTAGCTTCCCACGTGTGCTAACACACAGTTTCTGCTGCCCACTCCAATAATTTGGTGTTCTGGGAAGAAGCATCTCTTTGCTCAGCCCATCAGAGGGAACAGCAATCAGAAAGAACCAGAAATACAAACAGGGTCAATTGTTTTGTGATTAAATTGAAAGTTTTAAAGTTTCCCTTGAAAAGGGAAACTTAGCCAGTGAATGGTAGAGTTTGAGATAATGAATTACCACAGGTAATGTTTAGACATTACTTCTGAAAAAACTGCAGTTGAAATTAATCTACAGGCCTTGTGCTAGAAACTCACATACTGAATTTAAGCACAGAAAGTCTTGCACATAAACCAGGCAAAACACAGAATCACAGGATCATTAACATTGGAAAAGACCAAAACACCACTGTACTTTAAAGATTGATAACAGATAATCCATACCTTAAAGAATCAAATATATGTCCTTATTTGCTCAATGGCTTTGATCTGGTGATTTAATTTAGGCAGATGAAACTGAATTAGATGCTAGTTTTAAAAGGCTGGTCTTCAAACACTGGACTCACATTTTGAGAAGTGAGGGACAGATCAGAACACACAGCCAGGGAAGGCACATCCCACCCTGCAGCAGCCAAAGCCTCTGGGGCATCACCACGTGCATGGCTCCAGAAGGACAGGCTGCACAGAACTGCTCCAGGCATATATTCCACACATGTAAATATTCCTGAACGAGGCTTAGGTCTCCAATAGGAGGGTTGGAAAAATAAACCCCTTTTTTTGGATGAGATGGATACAAGAAGAGGGCTGGGGTATGGCTGGTGGGACACTGGAGCTGGTGGTGGCGGCAGTGGGGACAGGGACACACAGATGCCCTGGCTGGGGTCAGGCCTCAGCCCTGGCACACAGTTCTGCAGGTGTCTGAAGGCAGGAACCCCACTGCCACAAACCACCTACCAATTGTTACATTTTTTAAAATAAGACAGGAACAAAGTCTTGTACTTGAAGCACATTTTGCTTTGCCTTACATTTCCAAGCCTCTTTTCCAAGCCTCTTCCTTATACTATTTTTTCTCCCCTCACCCAGGTTTTTTAATCCTCCCATTCAGAGCTGAATTCTTCTCTTTTCCTTTCCATGCCATTGAGGTGAACAGTGTCTATTTTAGATCTTGTTCATTAATGTATCAAGGCATCTTACTTTGTATTACTTCCATATCTTGATGTTATCTAAAGCTTTTTATATAGTAAGAGAGAAATTACAAGGTTTATAATTTCCCTCATACATGTAACAAAAATGATAAAGCATAAAATTGCAGAGCTGTGACTGATTTTCTATAAAGGTTCAACAATTTCCAGCAGGCTGCAGCTGAGCTGGGGTTGGATTTGCTTTGTGCCTTTAGGTCTTGTTGATATTCATCTGTGTGTGTATGTGCGTGCCATTATAAATTTGGATACGTGTCAAATAGGTGTCAGAGGAGGCCATGGAGATGCTCTGAGAGCTGGAGCCCCTCTGCTCTGGAGCCAGGCTGGCAAAGCTGGGGGTGCTCACCTGGAGAGGAGAAGGATCCAGGGAGAGCTCAGAGCCCTTCCAGAGCCTAAAGGGGCTCCAGGAGAGCTGGAGAGGAACTGGGGACAAGGGATGGAGGGACAGGACACAGGGAATGGCTTCAAATGGACAGAGGGCAGGGATGGATGGGATATTGGGAATTAGGAATTGTTCCCTGGGAGGGTGGGCAGGCCCTGGCACAGGGTGCCCAGAGCAGCTGTGGCTGCCCCTGGATCCCTGGCAGTGCCCAAGGCCAGGCTGGATGGGGCTTGGAGCAGCCTGGGGTGGTGGAAGTTGTCCATGAAAAGGGTGGAATGGGATGAGCTTTAGAGATTCTTCCAATCCAAACCATCCTGTGACTCTGATTCTATAAATAAATCACACTTGGGTGAAAACCAACATTAAACCACCAGATAAAACTCTTCTGAGAGGATGCAGCACGTCTGCAGCAGATTTGGAATTACACTGCAATTCTGTAAAACACCAGACAACTCCTTTATAGGTCTTTTAAGCAGATGAAAGAAGGGATTCAGTTTACCCACATCTGCAAAATCCTGCTTGGGGGAATAAACACTCAGCAAGAAACTTCTCATTCTTTGTGCACCTGCCTAGGGCAAAAGCACCACAATACTGGCATTTCTCCTGGGCTTTTGAACACAACTTGCTTTTGACCAGGCTACAGATAGAGCAGCCCTAAATTGCTGGTTGGACCTCCCTGGAGAGTATCCAAGTCCCACACTGTGCTCTTGGACTCGTGGAAATGAAGAAAGCTCAGCACATCCAAGGACCTGGTGAGATCAGGTCAGAGTCACTCACAGAGCAATAACTCAGGTTTTGGACAGACCAGGCACAATCAGCCTCCTCAAATGTGTCACTAATGACAACAGAGCCCAACTCCTCGTGTTCTTCTGAAGCCCAGGTGAAATTAAATCTTTCTCATTAGTAATCATTCACCCCATTTCTTCTACACTGCTGATGTCAGACAATTACAAATGCCTTGGAAGTGCCAGGATCCCCATCCCACACGGCCAGGACATGCTGAGGTCAGCCCTGTGTCCACCAAAGCTGCAGCAGCCCAATGCCTGTTCCTGGGCTTGTTGATAGAGTTGATGAGGCCTTGCAGCTCACCAGAGTCAGCCACAGAGTGGAAAGAAACATTCCAAGTGTGGGATTTGTCCTTGAAGCCAGGTTCCTCTCTCTAAGCCAGATTTCAGGGAATACATCAGTGTCACATTGCCTTGGCTCACACCCACCTCCCAAGTGCCTTAAATATCCAAGTCTATTGAGTTAACTGTTCCTGTCATTCATCCCTACAGCACACTAGACAATGGTGACCCTATAAAAGAAAAGGATTTAAAAATAGACGTGAATTTTAAAGACTTAATATGAATTATAAAGTATTTGTGCCACAAGGCCTACTGTTTAACTGGCCACATTATGCAGTGATGAGGGTGACGTGGTCTAGAGACAGGTTTGAAACACTGGAGAGCACAGCTGTTCTTGTCCAAGAGTTTCCTTGTGCCACATCAGCCCGTGTGACACAGACACACATCCCCTGTGCCATCCAGCCCTGCACACTGCACAGCCATGGCCCAGCAGGGACACCCATGGAAGTGTTGGGAATTTGGCTTCACAAAGTGCCAGGGGAGGTCCAGGACTCCTGGACAAGCTGGCTGCTGTCTCATATTCTGTCACACCCTTGAGGTATTCCCTTCCCTCCACTGTGGTCCAGGGAGTCTGGAAGAGCCCCAGAAAGGCTGGAGAAGCCGTGGGAACCCTGCCTGGAAATGGCACACACCACTTCAGCTCTACTGGGTCACAAATCCATCCTTATTTAAATATATGCATGTGCAAATATTTTTAGAAAGTTTCAAGCACGTACTCCAGCATGGCAGCAGCTTCCAAAAGCAGTGGATTTCGCTAAATCATTTCTACTGCCCTAGTTTTAAATAAAGTATAAATATTGTACACAAGAACTACAGCAGCACTCCAAGGGCACTCCAGCACGTGGGGCTGTGCATGGCCATGATGTGGGGCCTGCTGGCACTGCTGGAGACTTGTCATCCATCAGCTTGTCTTAGTGACTAATAAGGGAACTCAAATCATGTAATGACAGGTTTTGATTTCCTTAATTTTAGACCAAATGTGGAAATCAGGTGAGCTCAGGAAAGCAACGTGGCATATGAGCTTGGAAAGGAGGTGGAAACCCAAACTCCCCTCATGCCAGTCTTGCATATAAACTGGAAGTCTGTAAGTTTCCTTAAAAATGTATAATTGAGAAATTCCAGTGTTGCTTTTTTATATTATTGCATTGCCTAAGAGCCTTTGCTATGAACTTGGATCCTGGGTGTCTAAAACAACATTTCTGTCTCAGAGCTGTATATTACACACACTGAGACATTCACTGCCTAGCTGAATCCAGCCTAATGCACCACATTTATTTCCTAACAGCATTCAGAGGAGAAATGAAAGGGCAAACAAAATAAACCCCCATGCTACTCAGGAATTAAATACACACAGTTTTTACTGCTTGGTATTTTCCTTCTTTGCAATTCATAAAAAGCCATCCAGGGAGGCAGAAGTTTCCTCACTCCTAATGATGAGTGAAGGCTGGAGCCTGCCTTGGTGATCCTGCAGGAGCTGCCTGTGTCTGTGGTACCTGGGAGTCAGCACCCTGCCTGCTCAGCTGTCACACCTCTTGTTCAGCTCTCTCCTATGATAATCTCTCCCTGCTCAGCTCCAGATAACACAATGCATTCCCTCTTCTCCTTTCTGAGCTTATTTGCAGACGTAGCCATCCATAAGAAGCTTTAAATGCGTATTACACTCCAGGAAAAACCCCTGTGGCCCACCAAGTCGTGGGCTGGAAAACCAGTTTAGATTCGCAGAGAAGCTGGTATTAAAATCCTTGAGGACTTAGCATTCCCCTGTCATGCATTTAAAGCCCTGTGAATAATAAAGGAACCCTGGTAATTTTGCTAAAAAATGAAATTCCATCATTTCTGCAGAATAAACAAAAACAAACCAATGCATTAGCTATGCAATACTTCTCAGCACCACAGTTTGAATGCATCATTAAAGACAGATTTTACCCATGAAAAGTGTTTTTAAAAAGTAATAAACACACAAAACTTTACATATACTTTTCATTTCATTCCTACATCCTCTCTGTGGGAGGTGGGCTCAGATTAAGTTGGTATAGCCAATTCCTCCAGCTGCAGGAAGCTGGAGCCCTATTTCTTACAGCTCACATATTGTATACTGTGCTCTAAACGAGATCCTACCTGCAGCCGTGAAATCTGAAAGTTTAAATCTATGATATCCACTGATATTAGGAATGAAAGTCAGTAAAGAGCAGTTAGAATGTAATCTCACTGTTATCAACATCAAGTTCATGTTCCCTTTTCCAGGTCTAAATACTCAGCAAGGACAATTCTCTGATTTTTCTCTCCTGAAAGAGCTGATTTCCTACAGGATTCAGCTGGAATCCTCTTTGCTCAAATCTAAAATGGCTTTATTAGTGAGTGACATGAGAAGCTGTTTCTGAAGAAGGAGCACACCACTAAAAAAGTGAATATGCAAATTACTGTGGAGAACATCTTTGCTGGCCCAGCCTTGACAAAGCAGTGCTGCTTTGTCCCTCTTCCAGTTAAGGAACTATCACCACAGATTTGAGGAGGGACCAAACTGCAGCTTGGTGTCCCAGCTGCAGGTGTAGTGATGCTCTAAGGAAGGCAAAACAACCCTCACACCTGAATGCAGCCTTAAGGAGGGGGAAAAGAAAGGTACCTGTGAATACCAGAACACTCAAGGATTTAAACAAGGAAACAACAGCTACAGTCAACAAGATGTGGTCAAGCCTCTTCCAGTGACAGAACCAGAGTTCCTAAGGATGCTTAGCACTCTTGGTTATATCTCAAAAATCCTATAAAAGAAAGAGATAGAGTCTTCTCTCTGGCATAGAGCTTTAAATTATAAGTGATTACTCCAAATGCTGGCATTGCTCTGGTGGAAATGAGAGGCACTACAGGTGCAATATTCCACTGGGCACTGCATCAAAAAAATACTGCTCCAGTAATTCACAGAATACATGGCAGGCATTGTCCAGGTCACTGCAACGGGGTCAGCCTTGAAAAGACACGGAGTGACAGAGGACAGCTGTGAAATATCTGCCCCCACTGCACGGCCACCGAGAGCCCCGGCCAGGCTCGGCCCCGGCGGGGGCTGTCAGCAGCACCCTGGAGCCCTTGCCCGAATTCCTGCAACACTCAGCTCCAGCAAAGGGGACTGCAAGGTTACCAATAAGAGACAAGTCCTGAGGGGAATATTCAGGAGCAGCTCCTCGGTGGTGGCTGCTTCCCGCTGTGGAATGTCACTCACATGAAAAGTCACGATGCCTTGATAGGCTTCACAATCCCCATCAGTTCTTCAGCTGCTTGGCTAATCAGATATTATTACCTCCTTTGTGTTTTCTTTCCCAGCCCTCTCTCTCTCTTTCTCTGGCAAGGTTGCTGTAAAAGGACTCAGTAATGATTCCTATCTAAATATTTCACTTGCAATACAAAGGTCTATATTTTGCATAGTGTGGAACTTCTGTTGCTTTGTCTTTTGACAAAAAATCTCCCCAGGCTTCTTGGAATAAATACTGATAATTGTACCCAGCCTCAACAGAGCATATTGTATGTTAAATTACACAACATTGGATTCAAAGGCAGTGGTTGTTGAGGATGGGACTTCAGCACCCCAAATCCTGAAGGTCTGGGAACCTCCCTTTCAGGCTAGAGGCTACTCCAGATCCTTTTGTGCCACACAGACACCCTGGCAGGACACCTGGAACCAGAGCTCAGTGCTGTGACTCCCAGTCCTGCAGGGTCACCTCTTCACTGGAGATCCCCCTCTGCACACAGAATGAAAGGAACATTTAAATTCATTTTACAAACATTTGGCCATTAGACATTATTCGGCACATTCCCATTAAATTCCTTGGGAGAAGATGCAGGTCATTGCTAAAAGTTTTAGAGAATCTCACTTTTCATCTAACTCTTGTTCTTCCTGTGTGCAGAAAAACCAAGATTTCAACTTTGCCTAAATTAGAGGAGATTAAACTTTGTAATTCGAAAATTGGGCAAGTTGTTATGATTCATCTTTTCTCCCCATTCCGTAAGAAGACAGACCTGGTGCCTCTAAAGTCTTCTGCAAAGGACAGATCCAAGGGCTTTAACCCTCCTCTCCCAGACCCAAAGAGCACCTTAACCACCCAACAACCTCCCCTTGATGAGCAGACGTTCAGCTCTGCAAAACCCTTAAAATAGTCCCTGGAGCAGGGGCCTGCCTAATTCCTGCAGCTCCCTGGGCTCTGTGTGGGGACACAGGTCATCAGCAGCAGCCCTGTCCTTCCCCACAGCCCTGTCCTTCTCCATTTCCCTTTCCTTCCCCACGTCCCTGTCCTTCCCCATGTCCCTGTCCCTCCACAAAACCCTGTCCTCCCACAAAACCCTGTCCTTCCCCACATCCCTGTCCTTCCCCACAGCCCTGTCCTTCCCCATTTCCCTTTCCTTGCACACATCCCTGCTCCTTCCCTACATCCCTGTCCTTCCCCACAGCCCTGAACAAAGGCAGCATTTTCTCAGCAGGACGTGTTAGCTCGGGCACGCTGCCACGGCTTCGCAGCTTCTGCAGGTAACTGGATGCAGTGTAGACAAGCCTAATGTGGTTTCATATGGAAATGAGTGGTAAATTATTAATATTAATAACATCTATAAACAACTGGTGACAACTTCAAGTGGCTTACTGTGTAATACGTACAAGGCATCTGTTCATTATCATTTACAAGACACTCCTGATATACACAACAATTTACCCGAGGATCCGGGCAGACATTTCCACTCTGAATTTCTGCCTCCAAGCCCAAGGTGCTCCCAGCTCCCGGAGTCCTGCTGGGAATGCTCTGTGTCCATGCTGGAGAGCAAGCCCCGGGCAGGGATCCCTCAGCACGCGCGGCGCCGGCGGGGACGGCTCGGAGCGCTCATTCACCTTCAGATGCTGCTGCTCTCTAAGGTCGCAGTGATTGCATCAGTGGAAATCTGTCTCATTCTGAGAGGGCCTGATTCTCGCTGGGAGCCAGACGCCTGGAAGCTATTACGTGTCTGTGTGATGGTTTAAGGCCCAAAGGAAACTTCCTACAGCCCAGCTGTAACCCATGGGACAAGGCTGGGACAGGGAAGAGGCAAACGGGGCTGTGAGCACGGGATTCTGCAGAGCACCACTGTGAGTTTATTATGTCAAAGACGGAGTAAGCCGTGATGTTACAATTTTTCTGTCAAGGACAGTGATAAAAAACTCTCCTCACTCCAAGCTCTGGGATTTACGGCATAGGTTTCCAACCTCCAGAGGCTAATTATTTCCAGTCATCCTGCAGTGCACCCTGGGCAATGCTTTATGAAGTTAGCTTCATGTGGCTGAACACCCCTTACTTCACTGGCCTCTTGCTGTCATGATGCAAAGACGGACTAGTACTTCATGTAGCAATTTTTAAATAGAAGTGGATGATTTCTCAAGTAATTATTAGCAAAAACGTCAAACAGAAAGGCAGAGGCTGGCTATCCTACTGAGAGGAACCACTGAGGCAGAAAATATGTGCCAGAGCATGGAGTGGGAGCTGCACCAAGCTTGCTGTCAGACAATGCTCTTTATCAAACCGGGAACACAACACCAGGCTGCTCATAATGCCTCCTTTAATGAGGCGGCCGAGCTGCCATGCTCGGCTGTATTCAAATAAACACAGTGGCTTTTCAGCAACTGATTTTAATCTCATTTCCTGATCCGAGAAGGGCCCGGGAAACCCAAGACTCTCAAAAAATTGTTTTTTAATTGTTGTTGGCAACTTCATCTACTGCCTTCAAAGGATGAGTTAATGGTATCTAAACAGAGAACAGTGACACTGCAGTGAGTGGGGGAGCTGCTCCTCTCTCTCACAAAGACCAATTCTCAAATTACCAGATGTTTTCTTCATCTTTTGGGAAAGACAAAAAAAACTTCAAGACCTTCCTTGAATCAGCCAGGTGCATGACAACACAGGCTGGAGCCCAGTGCCATGGCAGGAGCAGCCTGCAAGTGGAGCATTACAAAGGCCGGAGCCCCCAGCTGCCCTCCCCTCCTTTAGAAGAGGAGCTCCCAGGAGTGTGAGCAATGCCACGCTGGACATTACTTCACTGAAGTGCACACAGCCAAGAGAATGATCTTCTGAGGTTAAATCACCAGCACACAGTGAGGAATTTCTGCTGGGGTTAAATCCACCCAACACGCAAACCCTCCCAAGTGGAAATGGAGAAACCAGTTCACCCTTCCCTTCCTCCTGCTGCCTCTTTTTCTCTGATAACTTGGCAAGCATTTCTGGACATTGACCAATCCTTTTGGTGTGTTTAGCAATGATACCTGAATGATATCTGTACATAAATGACTAATAATGGCAGTGCAGTGCTCTTATCAATGGCCATCGAACCTTGGTCACATCTCACCTTTCTGCAATTACCTTCTGTTTTGGGCTGTATACAAAACCTGAAACAGAAACCTCTCCACTCTTTGGGGAGAAAGCATAGAATCATAGAACAGCTTGGGTTGGAAGGGACTTTAAAGCTCATAGGTCAAACCATATGACTAATTCTTGGCTGTGCAGGTGGGCAGGCCCTGGCACAGGGTGCCCAGAGCAGCTGTGGCTGCCCCTGGATCCCTGGCAGTGCCCAAGGCCAGGCTGGACAGGGCTGGAGCAGCCTGGGACAGTGGAGGGTATCCCTGCCCATGGCAGAGGGTGGAAATGGCTGATCTTTACAATCCCTTCTAACCCAAACCATCCTATGATCCTAAAACTCATCCAAATAGATTTAGGATACAATACTTTTTTTTTTTATAAAAGACTTCATGAAATAGGAGGAAAAAACCCAACCCCACACAGAGTTGCAATAATGCTCATTGTGCACATCTCTAAAGGTACAGCTGTAGCAATCCAGCTGTGCTACATCTGGGCTTTCAGAGCAAGCCTGCATTTCAGTCAGGTCACACTGGGTGTCCCAAATCCCTGTGTGTCTGCAGAAATATCTGAGCTACAAGGAGCACACCATAAGCTGCTCAGCTCATTAACAGGCTCCTCTTTGAAGCACCATTCAGTTTCAGCAACTGAACTGCTGGAGGTGGCTCAGGCTGGCACAAAGCAAGCCCAGCCAGCCTGGAGTGACTGTCCTGCTCATGACATGGCAAAAGGCAGCTCACTGCAACTGAGGCTCGTTGAGCAGGTGTGGCTGTGTGACATTACTTAGTTTACAGTTAACTGCTGCATTTCACAGAATCCCTGAATATCCTGAGTGGGAAGGGACCCACTGGGGTCATTCAATCCAGCCCCTGGCCCTGCACAGACACCTCTCCTGCCTGTCCTCCCCCAGTCCATACACACAGCCAGGGGTGTCCCACCCCAGGTGCACAATTCAGCACTTGCCATTGTTAAGCTTCGTGCAGTTGGTTATTGTCCATCTCTCTAACTTATCCAGGTCTCTCTGCAGGGATTTAAAGGGACTTCAAGGGATCTAAAGTGTCAGGAAAAGCTGTGGGGACACAGGACTTTTTTTTTCTGAAGAGCAGCTGATTTCCATTCAGCAGAAGTTTGCTCCCACTTGACCTGAGCTAGACCAAAGTCACTCAAACTCAAACACAAACCTTTATAAAGGCAGCATTGTCTTAATGTCTAGTTTTCAATTTACACATTAGCCTTAAATTAAGACTTAAGGGGCTTCTGTTGCTGATTTTCTCAGTACCTAATTTTTAAAATAAAGATTTGCAAGGGATTGTCCATCTGCAGGAAGAGTACTCAGGTACTTCCCTAGCTCCTAAATGGAGATGCTTCAGAGGAAAAGCAGATGCCAGCCCAACTGTTCCTGAGGATTTGGTTTATGATAATTACAGGCTTGGCCTTCCAAAATTATCTCAGCATGGGTTGTGCTAGGCTAGCAATACCCAGAAAGGGTTTTGGAAAGGAGATACACATTTTGGAAAATGACTTGCCCAACGTGGAGAAGATTTGGAAAAAATACCCCTGGTGTCTCTTTTGTCTGGAGCTGGCACCAGGCACAGCACATGTGCAGGGAGAGGTGGAACCTGGCCTGGCTGTTCACCTGACACATTCCCTCATGGTGTCAAGAGAAACACCACAAGAATGTGTGACCTCAGGTAGGAGTTGCCAGCTTGAGGCATGTCCACGTGGGACAGGCTCCTCTGAGTGAGCATCTCCTGCCCCCTGGACTCCCCCTTGGTGTGACTGCCCTCTGCTTTGGGACAGAAAACCCACCTGAGGCACAGCCTGAAGAGCAGCAGGAATCAGGCAAGGCAGTCAAGCAAAGAGCTACTGGAAGCTTATGATAAAGCATAAATTTTTCAAGAGCCCATAAACAATTCAAACATCCAGCATTTCACAGAAAGCAGTGGACCCTGGTACTTGTTTTAGTGGCAGCATGCTGCTGCTGAAATCACTGCCCATCAGCATGGCACAGTGTGCTGGAGAGAGGGACACAGATCAACACCCACCCCAAGTCTTACACTGGGGATACACAGGATCTTTCCAGGGGTTAAAAAAAACCAAACAAAACAAAACAACAAAAAACAAACAAACAAAAAAAACCCCCACAAAAACAACCCCCACAAAAAACCAAAACCAAACAAAAACCAAAAAAACCCCCAACAACCAAGTTTTGTCCAACTGTGATAATTCATTAGGAGAAAAGAGTGGAAACCAGATAAGGCTTCAGCCTTCACGTCATTACATTTCTGAAATAAAAATGACAACAGATGAGCTCAGCCAGCAAACCCGTCCCCAAAGCAGCAGAGAGTTCCTGGCATCCATAACCTTCATCCATTTGAAGTTTGTAATTTTGCAGAGCCTCTTTTTCTTCAACTTGCAGCTGTTTATATGACACAAATCACTTTCTGGATGCAAGTCCCAGACCTCTCACATCTCACATATCGAAGAATTAACCTGAGGAGGAAACTGTCAGACAAGGCTGACTCAAATTCCACCCCCATTTCAGCAATGCTCAGAAGGAGCTAACACCTTTCTGCAGAGTGGCAAATTAATGTCTTACAACTGGAATGATCTGTAGGGTTCTGCAGCCAAGCCCTTTGGCAGGGACCATGACTCTGTTGTACTTGCACGGCAATAGAGGCTCCCCAGCAGGCCCTGGGGACACACAGGGAGGTTCCAAACAGCTCCCAGTGCTACAGCACGTGGGCACCAGAGCTTGTGTGGCTGCAACAGGCACAGGAAGAAGTCACTGAGCAGGGACCCCCATCCCACTGCTCCCTAACCACACATCCCCCACCATGCCTCAACACAGAGCTCCTTGGGAGTCGCTGCCATCTCCCACTGGGGGACCTCTCCTGACCCTCCAGTCCATGGTGTGTCCTGTGACTCTGGATCCTATGGAGATGTGGGTATGTTCCTTCCAACACAAGGACAGTCCTACTGCAACAAACCAAAAGCCTCTGAGAAAAGAGGCTTTGTGTTTCTAGGAAATAGCACTAGAACAAGCATGGGGGACGATCTTCTGAACCTGATTTCTGCTACTGAGATTGCTTAAGCTAAGGATGTCAGCTTTGCACTTGAAGTTTTCCATACACCTTTCTTCCAAAAAAATTGTCTTCTCACCAACAGGAAGGCTCACCATGTTAGTTAAACTTTATTCTGTAATAGATTTTTCTTACAAAACTTTACTTTTACAATATTTACAGCTGCATAACTGCAACTAAAGTAAAACAAAGAGAACAAAATTGAGAAATTCAGTCTTAAATTGAGTCGTGTTGCCTGATAAAGTCATGAAAATATTTGGAGAGGTGAAAGCAGAAGGCCAAGGCTGTGGTGGCCAATGCTGTTTACGGAGGTGGCCAAGGCAAGGGGAGATGAGAGGGAAGGCACCCACATCCCCACAGAAGATGTTCTTCTTTCTGAATGAACTCCTTCTGCCTGCAGCAGGTACCAGCTATTGCTCTCACCCACTCCTTCCTCGTGTATTTCGTTAAGATGACATAATCCTCACAAAATCTTGCCATGAGACTCTTGTTGTACTGTTATATATTTTACAGAAGAATGTATCAAGTCAATGAAAAGTGAATGGAAGAGCTGGCTCAAGAAGGTGATGTCTGACTTCCTTGGTATGGCCATTTGGCAAGTGGAGGTGGGATTCCTGAGTGGTCAGTAGGTCCCCAAGGGCTCAGTAATGACCCCTTGGACTTCCAGAGCTCCTAACATCTCACAGGATGTCTCCTCTCCAACACACAACACCCACAGCTATTTGTGCCCAGGAGTGGGACTCCATGACAAAGTTTTCCCAAGCCTACCCAACACTGTGGTGCACTTGGACACTGCTGGAAGACTCCAGGCAAAGTGAAGCTGACACAGAAACCCACAGAAGGATGCCCTGGGCTTCAGCATGTACAGAATCATCAATCTCAGGATAAGAGAAAGGACTTTGTGTTCAGATGACATCAAACATCCTTGTCAGGATCATGGCGTTCGTTCCCTTGCAGCTGACCTGGAAAGCGAAATATGCCCTTGACATACGACCCAGGCAAACGTGAAGGCAATTTTACTGACAGCATGAATAAAATAAACTCTCCCTGACAGGCCATGGAAAGGGGCAAGAGATGAAGTGGTTCATGCTCTCCTCCGTTAGTTAAAACCCTTTGGACTTTGCTTCCACCTCACTGCAGAAGGCTGCTGATGCAAAGGGTGATATTTGCCTGCAATCTTTCCCTGGGAAGTAATTAGTTTCCATTTAGAGGGATGACAAATTGATCAGGCAGGAATCTCACTGAGCTCTGAATTGAAGCTAAACTGTGATAGCTCTAGCTCTGGCAACTTGAGTTTGTCAGTCTGTCAATGCATTTTACAGTTTCAAAATTCAATCACCCAACAGCAGGAAAGACATTGGCTTAAAAAAAAAAAAAAAAGAAAAAGAAAAAGAAAAAGGGGGGGTGGAAAGAAGCTCCGGAAGAAGCAGGGGGGAGAAGCAGCAAAGCCTCCACTTCCTCCTGCAAGTTCATTATCGCCTCTCCAAAGCATGACGGTGGTGTGAAATGGGTTAGACGCATGGATGCCTCTGTTAACGGCCAAGGAAAAAAAAGTCGCACATCATTAGGAATGGAATAAACGATACCGAGGCACAGAGCAGAAATGATTTGATTAGCAATTTCCAGTTTTGAAAAGACCTGGAAGAGAACCAAATGACTATACAGAAGGTGTGATGGAGTTCTTAATTGCTGTAACTGCACAGGGAGACTCGATGATTTGTGACATATAATACAGCACAGTACGCTAACGCTAATAACTGTTAATTAACTGCAGCAATGATATACTCTCAAAATGCACATACAAGTTACCATAATTTCTAGATTAAAAGCTGCAACGTTCGAAGCCAAAGGCAGAGGGAAGGCAGCACAGAGGGAGTGGAGGACGAGAAGAAAGTGGAAAAGGAGATGGAGAACCTTTCCTTTTTTTAAACCCCCTTTTGAGCACTTCTGACACCTCAACCAGAGCAAAGCGGCCAGAAAGCACCAAGAAAAAAAATAAAATACTCCTGCCGAAATGCGAAACGGTTCCTGCATGAAGCTCCCTCCAGAGCAGCAGTTATTAATTCTGAAAGGCTGTTGTTGCACCAGGCCATCTGGCTGTGCTGTAAAGAGTTCAGGAGCTCTGCTGAGCTAAGATTCCTGTCGGATCCCATTCGCCCCAGCGACATTATTCACTCACAAATGTTATCGCACCATTTTTCCCCCATCGCTGCTGTTTGTGAGTCACTTTATTTATTTGCAGGCAGTTTGTTGCACTGCCCAGTGCAAAAGTGGCTCTGCCAGGAGCCTCCAGGGAGCCAGGAGACAACACCCTCATCCAACGGATGCTCCGGAGCTGGTTTCACTCTGCCTCCCAACAGCAGTGCTGTGTGTGAGGCTGGAAGCTGGCACTTAGGAAAAGCTGCTGGATTGACAGCCTGGGAGACCGAAGGCTTCTATTTGTGCCCCAGCAGGCAGAGCACAGACACGCTCCCGCACGCTGTCCTTCACCAGCACGCCGAGATGGGAATCAGATGACACTGATTAGCTGTCCAGAATTGCTAAAACATTTTCTCTTTTGGATCAATAGTAATAAAGAGGAGGGTAAGGCAGGTATCAGGCTGCACTGTGGATGGCTGATTCTGATCTTCCTGCAGAGCTGTAGCAGAAAAACCCCTTGGCATGTTTCCCCACAGAGGTCCTTACAAGTGTGAGCTATCTGCAGACAGGCTATTTAAAACTTACAGCCAGGCTGATCTGGTACCAGCCCTAACACATCAATTACCCTGTGCACGGAAAGCCAACAGGCTTTGTTCTTCCCTTGGTGACCCTTCCTAACAGGCTCTTCCTGGGTGGCCTCCAAAGGGAAGCCAAGCAAAGTTGCCATGTTTCAGAAGGCACCACTCTCTGTAACCCCCTGGGTGTGAGTTCAAATCTAATCCCTGTGGCAAAGAGTGGGAAACCAGGAAACAAATTCACAAACCAACCTAAGCCTAAATGACTCTGTGATTCCATAGCACTGGTGCTCACTGATGCACGCTGGGATGCAGTGGATGGTGAAGATGAGAATTCAAGCACAGAGCAACGATGAAAAAAAGGCCTCACAGACTCGCTCAGCCTCTCTATCCTCCGCATTCGCACCAACGCCGCATGTTGAGAGCATGTGTGAAGTCTATCTATCATTTTAACATTGAAGTGCCTGGAAAAATATTAAGGGTAAACTTTGCTGTCATTCCAACATATGGCAAGGCACTGAAATATAGACATATCCTGAGGAAACAGGAGAATTTGAATGAATACCTCTTTTACAGAAGAGCACGTTGGTTCTGTGTCTTTCCGTTTTTTGTCCACCTCCTCCTTCTACAATCTTTTTTGTACTCCAGTTTCTTTCTAGCTAATAAACCAACTCTCCTTCACAGAATTCCGGAATGGTTTGGGTTGGAAGGGACCTTAAGGCTCATCCCCCCATGGGCAGGGCCACCTTCCACTGTCCCAGGCTGCTCAAGCCCATCCATCCTGGCCTTGGACACTGCCAGGGATGGGGCAGTCACAGCTGCTCTGGGCACCCTGTGCCAGGGCCTCACCATGCTCTGAGGCATGAGTTTCTCCTTAACATTGAATCTAGATCTCTCACTTTTAGTTTAAAACCATTCCCCCTTATCCCATCACTGTCAGCCCATCTAAAAGGTCGCTCTCCCTCTTCAAGTACAGGAAGCCCCATTCAACATTCTCAGGAGCACGATAAGCATACATAGAGTAGAAAATAAAGGAAAAAAAATAAGCTTATATTTATGCTCCAATAAAATAAATAGCTTCTAGCTACCAAAAGACCAGAGAATTTTCTGTTTTTATGTTGGTCATGAAAGACAGAGGTGACCTACGTGACTGTCCAGCCCTATTCCTTCCCCTGCTGTATGGCCAGAACAGATCCATACCTTACATTTCTCCAGCACACTGCCCAGGTGGAAATGACACACAGGATGGCATTTTTATCATTTTTCTCAGTAGCAGAATGACACTGCTGGGACAATTCTTTCCCTTTCCTCACCTCTGATTCTTTGAGGGCTCCTAGCTGTCACATCACTCCCAATTTTGCTCCCATGACCACAGCCTCTAAATAATATTGCATTTTCTTTACCACCTAACACAGAACTTTCAAACCGATTTAAATCTGAAATGAATGCTGCGAATACCAGTCCATACTCAAGACAGACATTTAATAACCCCCCTGGGAAAGAAGAGCTTCTGAAACTGCTAAAATGCATCCTGTGGGGATGTCAGCCTGGAGTGAAAGATTCTTAAAGACTTTTTGTGTGACAGCATCACACCCTCTGAGAGTCCCAGGTGCCATTAGGGGGGAGGAGGGGACTACAGCACACTTAAAGAATTCAAGAATAATCAGCCTCAGGTATTAATGTTTTGCTTGAAGATGTAAAAGATAAGACACTGAACAGGTATGATTGCCAGAGAAGGGGTGTTAATGAGACATAAAGCTGCCTGTTCAGTTCTGCTCCCTCTTTTTGCAAGGTGCCCATGCAATCCCCTGTCCCTGATTAACAAGGGACCACAGCGAGGCCATACGAAGGGGGCAGCCAAAAGGGTGGATCAGCTTCTTGGAGAAACTGGGACCAACTCCCTCTCACAGCCCTGCCAGCTTGTTCCACACAGACCTCTGCCCCAGACTGTATGCAACACCACTGCTTCTATTGCAGAAAGAATTTTTCGTATCTGGTAGGAAATTAGGGGTAAAATGGGGGGAGGGGTGTCTCCTTTCAGAACTTTTCCATTCTAAATCCAGACTTGTCTCAGCACTACAAAAACAAAGCCTTTGTATAGGACAGCTTGGCACCCACCCACGTGCAAGGGGGGATTACGCTTTCCAAGTTGCATTTTTTGCCCTTGAAATGTTTCCCTTATAATTGGAAGCAAATTTTTTTTTGTCACAAGATGAAATTCCTTTGTGCAAAAAGCCAAAGCAAAGCCTATATATTACTTACTTCTCCCTTTAAAGCCTTTAGCTTTCCTGGAGATTAACTGCCTGATAAACCCTCCCCAGGCTGGGGTTAAGGGCAGGGCTGCCCTCTCAGCCCCAGCTGGGCTTTTCTCACAACTGGATTGTGACAAAACCCTTGGCAGCCCCTGGCTACCAAGTCCAGAGCTTTCCTGGTTACCCCTTCTCCATGCTGGCTCCTGGAAAAGCACCTCTTGGCCACTGGACGCCAGCAGAGACCTTTCAGGCCACACCCTTTTGCTAATAACCTTTTAAAATTGTTTTAATTTTTTTTTTTTTGCCTACAACAAACATTCTTCTAAACATTCATCTCATACTTGATGCAAATTCCTACTTCTAATGCTTTCCCCCTTCACCTGGCTGGAGTTGAGGGTGGTTTGGAGGTAGCTGGAGAACAAGGAGGCATTTTGCTGGAGATGCCTGGCCAATCTCCAAATAGGGGTGCTGGGACACTGCCACGGGCATCCCATCCACCCCACACAGCCCCTGGGGTATTTCAAGGATAATGTGTGCATCCACAGGAGCCACTGGGACCAATCTGACAGCTGGTACCAAAGGGGCTGGCAGAGGCACAAAGCCTCTGGGGCACAGAGCAAGTCTCTGGGGACAACACCAGCACCCTGATGCTGCCATGGAGCTTCTCCCATAGGTGCCCCATGAAACCTTATCAGCCCAGAACAGCAGCTCCACAGGCACTTGGATGTTCATTTATCCTTCATCCCTCACATTCCTGACCCTGCCTTCAGTCCTAGACCACTTTGTAGGATAAAGTGGTTGGATCTCAAGCTCTGGGCTTGGGCTTTGTGCTTTGTGCCCAGCCTTTAGTTCCTGCCAGTCCAGCATTTCTCTGGCTCCTCAGTGTCCTTCTGGCCCTGTCTCTAACACAGGGTCTGCCCTCATCCCCCCCGGGAGGGACCACCTTGCTCCGGGTCATGCCACACTTGAACTCTGCCCAGGGACTTATTCCATCCCCAATCTCCCAGCTGACATGCCAACATCCCTGCCAAGTGAAAATCCTACTGGGGTGCAGAAGTACAGCCTGTCCTGGCCGCATGAAAAACAATTCTCCTTCACTCCCTACAATCACAGAAGTTATTTGCTGCCCCAGATGGAAACAAATATTTTTTATGAAGATCTGTTTTAACCAAAAGCACATATAAAACAAAAGGGAAAGAAATATTTGAGGTTTGCGGTGGTTGGAATCTACACGCAGAAAATTAATGCTTTGACATGTATTTTGCGCTTAATCTTTTGTGGCAACTTTTTTACATTTGTAAGAGTTATGGATTTTAAAAGTCACAGCTAAGATTGCTTAATGAGCATTCACCACCCTGGAAGTGGAAGCAAGGCTGATGTGGTTTAGTCAGCTGTTAGCTTTATTGCCTCTCTTCTGTACTAAAAGTGACAAGTTGAACACATTATAGAGAGCTCAGATGTGTTATGTAGATGAAGCCTGCAGCAATATCTGCCTGCTCTCTATTATTTATGATGTCTATATAATACAATGGACTGAGATTTAAGCCATTGTGATGCAGTTTGTTTTCCAGGGTTCTAAAGTACAGCACATTTTACAGAGAATTGCATCTCTGTTACATATTAATCAAATCCATCTTACATGCAGCTCTTACACTGTAAACTAAAGAGAAAGAAAGATTAAAGCGCTTGGCTTTTCCTCAGCTGTCAAGGACTGGCAATAAAATAATAATAAGGGCTTCTAAATAATGTGTGTGTGACAGGCCTTTGCTCGGTTGTGCAGTCCTTTATGGAGGTTAACTACAAAATAAGTTCCAGTGAGTGATTGAGAACAGGCGAGTGTGTAATACTGTAATGCCAAGCCCTGCATAATTCTTTGCAAAGTTCATTTGCAGAAATTCTCCCAACCTGACAAGCCAAAGTTGCTGTGGGTCCAGGCGCTTGGCAGGGGTGTGAAGGTAACTCAGGCTGCCCCCGCTCCAAGCCCTCACTGCCTTCTGAACTGTTTCAGCTGCAGCCCATTAGAGCAGAAAGCTGCACTCCAGCAACACCAGTCAGCCTTCCTGGTTTCTTAAAAATATTATTATGAGGGAAGTCATGAGAAAGTTATTTTATTATAAAATATATAAAACTCTGTAGAGGTCTGTGGTTTTGGATTTTTCTTTTCCATCATTAGCCAAAGTTTTGAAGATCAAGAGGTGGAATTTTTAACAAAAGCCTAAATCACGACAAGCTTTTAAGGCAGCATGGACTGTGGAATTTATTGGAGGAGGGTTTTTGCCTTTCCTCCCTTGGCTTTTGCTGCCAGGGAGCCTTTCCAAAGTTTCTGTGTCTGCTCTGCCCTATTTCCCCCTTGCAGGGCGTCTGCCCACTCCCACCAGGTCACTCACACCATGGTGCAGGGACAGAAGGGACCACGGGCACAGGGAAGAAGCAGCTGCCCCTGCCCAGGAGGCAGAACTTCTGCCCTGGGCACTGCCCAGCCCTGAACAGGCTGCCCGGGGAGGGGCTGGAGTCTCCTCAGCGGGGATCCTGCAGAGCCCTGTGGGCACAATGCTGTGCCCTGTGCTCTGGGATGGCCCTGCCTGAGCTGGGAGCTGGCACCAGGGACCCTCTGTGCTCCCCTCCAACGGGACCATCCTGGGATTCTGTGATATTGTCACAGCAATCAGATCTTGACAAGGCTCAGGATTAAGGATCCTGTGTTTAGTGGGGGCTCTCACTGACCTCCCACACAGCCACGGGTGTCACCGCTGGCACCAAAGGGTGACGGTGATCAGACTCAAAGAGCCCTACAGGCTCTGATGAAAAATCACCAGGTGAAAGCTGAGCTCTTAACCTCTGCTTTGCTGTAGACAGGAGGAATAAAGCAGAAGAAGGGAGGAAGGACGTGTGTGAGAGTGTCCCACAGCACTTTGCATCATACACAGCCAAGCCAGCCACTCCTGCAAGTCCCAGTGATGCCTTCAACCACCCTGCACCAAAACCCCAGGGCAGGGAGAGCCCTCCAGCAGCAACACCCTTCAGAGATGGCCAGAAAATTCAGCCCTGGACTCAGAGCCAAGTTCTAACAACACTGAAAGTAGGGAGCTCCAGCTGGAGCAAGCATAAAGATGGGGCTGCTGAGAAAAAAAAACAAGTGAATTCAGATCTGGATCTGTGTGCTGCAGAAAGCAGATGGGTGCTTGGGCGTGGGGCTTGGCTTACCTGTAAACCACGCAGTGCATCTGAGGAGTGGTAATTTTAGACTCACTAGCACCAGCAAAGGTGCTAGCAAAGGAGTTTAGGAAATCAAAGGAAGGCCTTCAGGGCACCATCTGGCTGCTGCAAGGAGCCAGGGAGAATTCCTGTCCCCTTTGCACACTCCACAGGGCCACTGCCAGCTCCTGCCACCCCATCTCACAGCAACAGCATTTGTTTACTGCTGATCTAATCCACCAGGGCAAACTCAGTGTTTGCTCTCAAAGATCTGTCTTAAAATGCTATTATACACATCCCTTGGGTCAGAGTGGTATTTTAAGTGTCTTGCAATGGAGAGGAGTTTCCTAGTATTGTCTCTATTTTCTTCACTGAGCTGGGTCCTCTTTCTTGCAGACCTCCTGAAATGTTTGGTGTTGATTTCCCAGCCTGTTTTGCACTGTGATATTCATGCTGTGACTGCTGGGGCTCCTCAGCATACAGGTACAGCTGTTGCCACCACCTGAGCATGTCACAGTGAGGGCATTTGAATTTTGACTTTCCTTTTTTTTAAACATGAAGAAAATAATTTTAAAACTCAAATCTAATGAAATCATTGATAACACCCCCATGGTTTGGGCTCATTCCTGCTCGTGTCAAGTCCAATTTACCTCTGATGACACTGCTGCACATAGGAGAAGAAACAAGAGTGGTGAGGGTGTCCTGCACACCACAGGTTACATGTGCAAAACAGTAAATAATCATCACTAATGCCTCGAGTCCTGAGTTCTGAGATGCTTTGTATTCCAGTTTTCCAAACCTTTGCAAGTGAGTGCATCTTTAATCTCCTGCCATGAGTGTGCCTCAAGAAACTCTAACTTTGTGTTAGAGTTGTGTTTGTCTAACAGCTCTCTAGAGAGCTTCTATGACACTGACACTTTCTGTGAAAGCCTCTCAGACTCCCAGGGCCAGGTGGGACACTGTAAGCACAGAAAAAGGAAATTCTGCTCCTTGTGTGGTCAAGCTTTTCTTTGGAATCACTCATGACTCAAGCCCATCAGAAGAAAATGGAGAGCCCAACTTTTTGTACTGCAAAGGGACTCATTATTTTAGGGAGTCTTCTCATCCCCTGAGGGCTCTCAACATGGAATTTTGCCATGAAGACACCAAGCAGCCTCTCACTGCGCCTTGGCCATGTCTACCAGGCCAAGCACATCTACCAGGCACAAAAAGTTTCTCTGAAGCCAGGGGCTTCCAAGAAGAAGCATCTTGGCATTTGATTTTTCCCCAGTGAATGGGAAAAGAGAGATTTTGGAAACAGATCAAAACTCCACTGAGGGTGAAAATATGACCCTGCAGCTCTGGAAGGTTCCCCACCCCTAACATGGAGAGCTCCTGAAGCAAAGCTCAGGGTCAGAGAGACGCCATCCCAGATCAAATGGGTAACTGGGGGACAGCCATTTCCATTCCTGGGCAGGCAACACTTAAAAGGATAAACAAGAGCTAGCCACACAGAGGAGCACACTGGTTTCTTTTGCTTTCCTTGACATGGAAAGTGGCCTGCATGCCACCTGACACTCAGGGATCACTTCCCAGGCTATGGGAAATGAGCTGGGAAAACACAAGCACAAACCTCCTGTGGTTTATATGTCTGCGTCAGGCGAGCCGTGCAGAATGCAAAGGCAAATCTTTCAATCCTCCCCTCTCCCCAGCCCTGAAAGGCCAGCACAGTGCTCCATTCAGAAGGGGATTTACCGCAGGGTTTGGAAAGCACCGAGTGCTAGACAGGAATCTTGCCCTGACTGAACCTACTTATAAGCCCTGCCATTAACGGCAGTGCTGAGGAGAGCTGGTGGCACAGCGTGCACAGCACAGAGCTGTAAGTCACAGCACAGGTTTGCTGAATGAGCTGGGGACCAGCTGCATCCCTTTACTCCCTCAATAACACACTGATACGGGCACATTTATTTTCCTGTTGAAGCAGCTCACAGAATAAACGCGGGTCCCATCCAAAGGGAGATTACTGGGGGAACAGATGTATGCTGCACTGCAAACAGCAAACTTATGGAGCCCTAATCCGATACAATACAATTTAGTTTCATACAAATCCCTTGAAGAAAGCACCACAAACTGCTCTGCAGCAGCAGGGAGAGGAGCCTTGCTAGTGGCCACAGCAGTGCAAGCCCTGTGCTTCCCAAGGCTGGCCCCTGCCCCATCTCTCTGAGATATTTGCACAGCCTGTGCTCAGCTCATCCAGCTGGAACCCGACAGGCTCCCCCTCGGGATAGCCCGAGCCTCCACTCGTGCCGGTGAAGTGCCTGGAGCTCGCGGGGCCAGCGCTGTGCAGCCATTAGCAGCACCAGTACATCTCTGCACACATCTGGGTCAGCAGCTCCCGCACAGGGCAGGCCACGCAGGGAGCCACAGGTCAGTCTGAAAAACCCTGGAACTTAAGAGCAATAAGGAACAAATTCATGCACGCTCGTAATGGCAAGGCAAAAATAGGAAATTGGAACTAGCGGGGCAAGGTGTAATAATGCAGCATTTAGCACGGGCAGCAGAGAACAGCAAATCAGTATTTTTTAAGGGGTAACCTGAGGCAAGGAAGTGGCTCAGGGGAGACGAGGGAGAGCTGTTCCAGTTAAATGGTCACAAGAGAAAGATCAATCCCCAACCATGGAAAGCTCCGAGGGGAGGGAGGGAGGGAGGAAGAGGGGCTGAGAGGAGCAGGGAGGGGGTGAGATGACACAGACGAGCACATTGGAGAGGTGGGATGAAGTAAATCCATAAGGAGCATAGAAACCCAGGAAAATATTTTTTTCAATCGAACATGAACAGCAAGAAGCAAGCAAGTTTTATTGGAAATGTAAAGGCTTCCTGTTTTATATCCTTGGCTTTAAATCTTCATTGGGAATCAGCACATGGCATTGGAAACAAAACCCACCCGTCGCCAAAGGCAGCTCGCTGCAATCGCTGTCTTGCTGGATCTTGCTTTAAATAGTCAATAGCCCAGTGCTATGTCTTGTGCTGATTATTCAAGAGCCATTATGATATCAGTGAATGTCTCTGATTGCATTTAATTCAAGTAGGCAATATATTTTGAATTCAACTTGCTCTAGCAGTCCTCCACTCTCCCTCCCCCGAAGTCTAACAGATCATTTAAAAGTGAGCAGGTCACATCCTGAGCTGTAGGTACTAACCATGTCATTTCTTCCTCTCCTAGGGGCTTTAAATCCTGCAACTGCTGCCCTGCCAGCGGGAGAGGTGACCCCACATTTGTCCTGCTCATCGCTGGCTAATAACCATTAGGGACAATGGCGCGGCTCCCACCTGCTGCCCAGGAGGAGCGCAGATCGCTCCCAGCGGGATGCCAGCACTGACAATCTCCTCTCCTTTTCATTACAGGCTTTTGTCACTCTCACACCCCCAGAAACTACTCAGGAGGGCTCTCGGGGAATTAAACTGCAGCGACAAAGTGGGTCCTACCCTCTCGCAAGTCAGCAAACACCGGCGAGGCCTGAGGCCTTCCCCGTGAGGGGGCGTGGGGCGAGCCCGGCCGGGGGTGACCGGGCACACCGGCCTTGGCGTGACAGCCTCAGCTGTCCCAGCACGGGCTCGGGTCACTCGTTCTCCGAGGATCCCCGGCCCCAGCAGCACTAACGGGCTCTGCAGCCCCTGGTGCCGGTGGAGCCGCACCGGGGCCCTGCTCAGGGGCGGCCCCGCCATGGTCTGGGCTGGCGGACGGTCACCCCCAGCCCACAACACCAGCCCTCCGTGGGGCAGGCCTGGCCGCGGCACAACAGGGCCGCTGCCCCCAACAGCAGCCCCAGCCCCAGGACGCCGGTCCGCGGGGTCTCTGGGCTCCAGGTTCCGCTGCACACCCTCCACGCTCACACCCTTTGCAAAGCACTTCACCCCGCCCGCGGCAGCGCGGCCAGCTCCTGCCGCCATCCCACAGCATCCCTGCCCCTCTCCAGCGCCTCCGCACATGGCAGGCCCAGGGAAGGAAAACGAATCCTGCAGCTCCATTTGCGGTGCAATATGGGCTGGTGGACATAAAATCAAGCAGCTCGGCTGGCCTGGCAGCCCCTCAGCCGGTATAAATCCGCGGCGGCCGGCGGGGCCGTGCCAGCGCTCCAGCTGCGGCACGAGGTGCATCCGTGTGCTCACACCAGCCCTTTGTACGGCTCTGCTCGCACTTCCCTGAAGCAGCAGCAGCCCGGCCTCGCACTGCGGTGAAGTATTAACTCATACCCAACACAGTTTGTCTCCGAGGACCCTCTTGGCCCCTTCGTCATCCTGTGCTGACATTTTAATCGCGCTTTTGTGGGAGCCGGCTGGCAGTTTGTCATCAGGAATGGCGCGGCGAGGGGCCAGCGCGGGCTGCTGGCTGCGCGGCTGCCGAGGGGAGCAGCCCATTCTGACAGACTGAGCAATAATCTGAACTTACTGCGCTGAGCCTGTGGGACACCAGCCGGGCCGCTTTATCTTCTTCATTAAAGTGCGCTCAAAAAAAAAATCCATTTTCCTTTAAAGTCTCAGGAACAGATGGAGTAAAATTAATTGCGCCATTAAGTCCCGATAGACAATACCAGAGTGGTTTTCTTTCAACAGTGCATGTGTGTTACAAAGTGCTCTTCGTAAAAGGCAATTACTGCAACATTTGCCATAAAATAAAGGTTGCTTTAATGGGCAATAAACACAGGCTTCAAATTTGGTATGAAATGGGTCTCCAAAGGGCGCTGTTATAGGCAGCTCAAAGGCACAACTGACTTTAGTATTTCTGCTCTGGCTCCAGCTCAGCTAGTTCAGAGAACAATGATTTCCACCCTTGGATATTTTCTGATGGAATTATGTATGCCATGGCAGCTCGCGGCCAGGCCCTCGGAGCCCCCTCGAGCTGGCTGGGCAGTGGTGGCCGGGCAGACTCTGCTGGCTGCCATCTGCCTGCCGAGACCGGGCGAGGAGGAGCAGGAGAGGGCCCAGGCCAGGGCTGCTGCTTCTGCCCAGCAGAGAATAATAAACCCCCATTTCCTGACAGCAGATCCTTGCCAGTCTCAATTACCACTGGGTTTGTTTGATGCAAAGCCTGACATATTTATTTATATTTCTTTTTAACATAAAACACCCTGGAAAATGGATACCACATCCTTGCAAACAGAAGGAGGAGACTATAAAAATGTGTGTGGGCAGTGTTCAGAGGACAAGAAACAATGGCATTTTCCGTGTTTTTTGCTCTCTGGGCACTAAAACCCAAACCCAGTGCTTACCCCACAACTCCCCATCAAACAGTTTATGACAGCACTGCTGAACACAGCTTCTGAAGAGGCTTGTTTGAGGTCCTGAATAGAAACAACCCAGCAAATCTCCATCATTTGCACCAAATGGTACATTGTATTTGTCAACTTAACAGCCAGAGTCACCCTGGGAGTAAAACACTTCATACGTAGGCAGCTTTCTGTCCTACAGAAGCACTGCTGACAGTATCAAGACAGATGTCTCACACACCCCACACGCTCTTCCTGCAATAACCTGTTAAAAATCCCCTCTTCTGCCTGGAACCCGTGTGGCTGTGCTGGGTGCAGTCACATCCCCACACACTTCTGGGTAGAAAAACAGTTTCTATCTGATTCTTGCTCAGATTTATTTGAAGAGGAGGGGAAATAATTTCAATTCATTGTATTTTCACATTCCAGTAATTACAAAGCGAGCATGACATACAAATGATCCATTAATTGAAATATGGGCACTATGAGCTCCAATATTTATAGTGTAAATCCATATTTAATTAAATAAAGCCAATAATGCTCATTTCAAAGGGAACATTGAAGCTTTTTATTTAACCATGTAGTTGATGCAGTATGTGCTCGTTTCTCAACACCTTTCAGTAAATCACCATGGCTGATAGAGGTGGGGGGATGAGGGGGTGTGGGATGGCTCACTGAAGGTCCCCTAGGCCCCCAACAAGCAAGTCCCTGCTGCTGGAGGTACTTTCCATCACTGTTATTATACACCAGTGCTGCTGCTTGGTAATAGCATCAGTCAGCACCTCTGACTGAGCAGCTTTAATCACCCACTTAATTGCCTTAATCGCCTTTTACATAACTAAGAAATCACAACACTGCAATTGTCTGACTCTGACACACAGTAACATCAGGGGTGTGACATTAATGACGTAATTATATTAATTGCCAGGAGCTAATGTTTCAGGATCTCAAAGTAACAGATGCCAAGCCCCAAAGCCAGGGCTGCTGCTCCCTGAGCACTCAGTGGGTGCAGAGCAAAAGCCAAGAGCAGTGGTGTGGGCAAGGGCAGCCCAGCAAAATGGGCTTCAGCACCCTGGCCACAGAAAGCCTGGCACCTCTCACTTTATGGCATATACATACACACACATTTCTATTGTTTTCTTTGGTGTTGAAGCCACAGTTCTGAGCTTGCCATGACAATTACACAGTACAGAACTGATAAAGCCCCAGTTCAGCTGGACAGCCCTGCTCCATGACAAGGTCTGAGTGCTGCTTCACAGCGAATGGAGAACTTCTTACTTCCTTGGAACAGTTTTTCACAATTTTCATCAGATTTTACCATGATGACCTTTTCCCTCAGTTGATGGGGATTCAGATGCTACTTTCCTTTATAGCATTGTTACCCCATTTGTTCTTGCAGTACCATCAACCATCCCTGCTATGGTGTTTGTAAACTTTAAACACCAATCTGCTCCTGTTAGTGGTCAGCTGGCAACAGGAACCACTTTTATTTCTTGTAAAACAAAGAACAATGTGCTTAGGGTGGCCTTGTTCCAGTGCAAGCAGATACAAGGTGTTTGCATAGGTGCAAGAAACCCACAGTTCTCTGCACTGACAGGCACTAAGATTGTGGTTTGATTGCACAATAAACCAAATTTAAGGGGGGCAATTGCCTGGGGAAAAGCCCTGCAGCCTTCAAACTTGAAGTGCTGGTTGTGTATCAACTCACACTGCCAAAGCAAAGTTTAAAAAAAGTTGATAGGTGAGTTTGTCCCAGCAAACTCTTTCCTGGAGGGAAGTATCATCTGTCATCTCACAGCTAATGTAACACCAGCAGAGAGCAGAAAAGCCAACATAAACTTCTATCATATTTTTGGCTGAACAGACAGAAATGTAACCACAGAGCTACACCTGACTCGGATCAAATGAACATTGCTGGGATGTTCTAGGAATGCACCATCAGTATTATGCATCCTGCAGCTACAGCCTTGCCATGCCTCTCTGTCTCCAACACACCCTAACACTGAGGTGTGAAGGCAGAGAGCATGTAGACAGCACAGAAAGTGTTATCTTCAGCCATCCACTGGATCCTCAGTGGCCTTAGCCTCAGATACATGACTCCAGTTTGTAGAGGATCCATGCTGGATTTGATCCTGTGCCTTCATTTAGCCCTCCAGTGCATATATCTACAGTGGATTTTCAAAGCATGCAGTGCAAAACTCACTCTGTCCTCTGGCAGAGCTCTCCACCCTCACTCAAACCCTGAGTAAGCCCCAAGTGATGATTCCACCTAAAGCTTCTCTTGAGGAGCTCTGTACAAACTCATTCCATGGTGTGCATCTACACAGAGCTGCAGAGGGCTCTGGACACTGGCTCTCCCCACCAGAAACTCAAAGGTCTAAACTAATGATGAGAAAAGCCCTGCAAAGTGAGCATGTGGTACCCGTGGTGGCACTGGCACTGTCCCCTCCAGGGTAAAAATCCCCTTTGCCCCTTTGTCCTGAAGCCAACCCAAGCATGAATCCAAGCCCGCTGTGTGTTTTGTTGGTAGAGTGAGTTTTGAGGATGAATAAATTTTCAGAGTACAACAAAACCTACAGGGAAAAAACCCAAAAGGACACGGAATTTCCTAGCCCAAGGAGCAATGGGCAGGAATTGACCTGTGCACAACAAGATGGAATAGGAAGGCTGGTGGGTGTGCTCTCAGATCCTCATTACCTGTCCCTCATGAGAGTCAGCCAAGGAGTGGAAATATTCTCCTCTGAGGTTTTGGCACAGGGTCTAAGCATGCATTTCATGGAAGAAACCTCACTGCTCCTTCCAACCCCATCCTGGCCAACATCAGCATAGGAGACAAGCGGCTGCCTCCAAAAGTGGCACACAGCAGTGAAAGGAGGTTTTATTGCTTCTTAAGCTCTATTTACAACTACTGCACTATCTCAAGAGCTAGAGAGGAGTCCTCAGTATGAGCTGCATGAAGTAAACAAGATGCTAAGAGCTTTCATGGCTTTTTAGTGCTAATGACAATTAATAATAAATGGATACTGCAATATTCTATCCAGTGAAAGGCTTCACAGGCATGCAACTTCCTGCACCCCATGCTTATGGACCCCTGACTGTGGGAAAAGTGAGGCAGGGTAAAACTTAAGGAAGTTAAAGAACAATGACTGGGAGCAGAATAACAAGAACCAAGGTGCCCTAGGATACCTGACATTAGGGCTGAAGTTTTCAGCAAAATCACAGAATCCCAGACAGGCTGAGGTTGGAAGGGACCTTAAAGCCCATCCAGTCCCATGCCCTGCCATGTGAAGGGACACCTTCCACTATCCCAGTGGAACAGGGATTCCTATTGCTGCAAGACCCATCCAGCTTGGCTTTGGACAGTTCCAGGGATGGGGCAGCCACAGCTTCTCTGGGCAGCCTAAATACACCAGCCTTTCCCTGATGGCTGTGGCAAGGTTGGTTTCTCTCTCTGCAGAGCAGCAGTTGTTGATGCTCTGTCTCCAGAGCCTCACACACCCTCCTGAGGAGCACTTTGAGATGCTGAAGGAGGTACACAGGAGAAAGAGAGCCCTACAGAAGCCCTCAGGCCCTTCAGAATTCATGCTTAGATTTCAGAGCTTGTTAACAAAGTAAAAAAAGGACAGGATCAAATGCCCACAAAAATAAACCCCAATAAATCTGCAGAACTCCCCCATTTCCAGAAGGGTCTTCACCTTTGCAGTTTTGCATTGCTGAATTCATAAATGTCTAACTCTTTATCCCTAGGAAGCTAATTATTATGAAAGGTCAGAATAAATAGCCACACTTGTACATAAAGCTGTTGTTAATATAGAGAAGTAGACAGCTCCAATTTACAGGCTATTTTGTTGTTATAATTACAGAGCTCCCTTCACCAGTGAGTTTGTAACCATTTGGTTTAATTATGAGCTGAGGGGAAGAGGAGGGGGAGGAAGGACAGCCGTGTCCCTCCAGGACAGCATTTGCCCAGGTATCACGATGGAGTACGTTGAGGAGAAGCAAAGTCAGCTCCTGTGGGATTCCCTAAACACTTCCCTAAAGACCACGATGCTGGAGGCAGGCAAGCAGCTAGCAAAGGGTTAAGCTGCAGCCCATTAGAAATGTCCTTTAGTGCTGGGTCTGTTTTTCCTTACAGAACATTAGGCTCAGTGGGGCAGGCAGAAACCCCCGTGGTGCCCCCATTAAAAAAGATCAAGTCGCACATGTTGATATCACAGCTTCACCCATACTGTAATTTGTCTGACAGCAGCCAAGGCTGCTGGGCCTGGCCAGGGAGGACCAGGCTGCCTTTTAAAGAGAGAGACCCAAATCCCTTAAAAAAAAATAATTTTGTGGCCAGACAAACTGCTTAACAACATAAAGATGCAATAAATGTTCCTGCCACTCCTCCCCTCCCACTGGAAGTGGGATGAAGCCCAGCACAGTACAAAATAATCCCAGTAAAGGCACTGCCGGAGCACTAACAAAATGCTCTGTGCAGTCAAAGCATCGTCCTCTTTTTTTTCCCCCTCCCCTTTCTTTTTTTTTTTTTTTTCCCTTAATGCCAAAGGCATTAAAAGAGATGAAAACCACTCCATTGAGCTAGGTGAAACGTTAATCCATTGGCCTTACTTTGCTGGGAAACCAGGGTTTGAATGAGGCCCAAGGCATAAATGAAATGAGTTTAGTGATCTCAGTTTAATTCTTAATAGGCCACAACAGGCACTGAAGATACAGAAGATACAATATTAGGAAATCAAACCCTTTCAGAATTGTTTTTTCCTTTCGGCTAACGAGGGTCAGGAGAGAATTAATACAGAAACTTAAACCTTAAGCCAACCTAAATAGCTCTCTATGCAGTCAGAGTGCAGGAGGAGCAGGGAGATGCTGCCTGCAAGGCCCATGGGTGAGGAGCCATTCTGCAGCACAGCAGATGCTGGAAAAGCTGATCTGCAGAAAGTTCAGGCTCCATTCAAAGCACAGGAGGATTTTCAGTGACACCTCAGCAGGTTTGGAATCAAGCCTACATAACTGCACGATGTGAGCAGTCCCACCAAAGCCCAAACCTCAGGGATGTTGGTGGTGTCAGTCCTCAGGCCAACAGCATCTTGAAAGCCACAGATTCCTCCCAATAAACTATAGGAGGAAACAGACCCAGTCCAACTCCATCCCCTGGCTGGGATCATCCTCAGAATAAACAGTGCCAGGAATGCTGGGTAAAGAGATGCTTCAATCATGTTTACATGGGAATTTTAGTTCCTTGCAGAGTTTTCCTAGCACCAGCTGTTGTAGTGGATAGATTTAGTGGGGTCTCAGGTGGAAAGTCAAACATTTTAAATGAAGATATTTTGTCAGTAGTGAGAAATATCAATTTTGCTTTGCAGGAGGATAAGGTGTCACTTTTTCATTCTCACAAAAAGGAAAGAAATAATGCATCAAGACTGGATAACTGAGCTGAGAAGAAAACCAGCAGCAAACCAGTTTTTTCAAATGTTTAATAAAAGTAAAATATTTTAAAGTGCAATGATGAAGTCCAGCTTTGCGCTCACTGCAGATAGAACAGTGGCTGAATGCTGGGCCAGTATCTTCCTAATGCTCGTGGTTTCTCTGGCTCTCTCCCTGCCCTTTGGCAAGGGCCTTCTTGCTGTTCATTCTCCCACACTGGCGGGTCAGGAGCTGTTCCCGTGAGCCTCAGCAGATTTACACACCCGGGGGTGGGACACTCCTCTCCCTGCCATCAAAGGCAGCTGTGTCATGTGCCAGGGGAGCACAGCCAGCTCTTCCTGCCTCACAAGAAGCTGGGGAAGATCTGGGGCCATTCGGAGGCTGCTGTGTGCCAGCTCCCTTTGTCTGAGCTCAGCCCCGGGTGCCCCTCCTGAGGAGAGAGCAGAGCTGTGGTGCCCGTGTGGTGGACTTGTCCAGGGCACCACAGGAACGAGGGAGAGCAGGATGAAGGCAGGAGGAAGAGTGAACGGGCTGGCAGCTGTAGGAGCAGTCACGCAGCCCATTTCTCACAGGCTCACCCCTTCCCTCCTGCAGCCCCAGGGCACTGCCCACACACTCCTGTTGGCTCCTGAGCCTTACTTTGCTGGGAAAAAGCAAAGTAAACTCCAATAAACACTGCACAGTGATCCTTCCCCCATCCCTGAGCCACACACCAGGATAACACAGCACCATGGGTCCTTTCTCTCACCCCTGTGGGCCAGTCCATGCCAAAAATCAAGGATGTTAGGTGCGACAGCCAGAAAACAAGAAGAAGGAAAGCCCCCTCCAGGCCTCAAACACCTCCAGCACAGGTCACTAAGGTGACAGAAAGCAAATTCACAGCCTACAGAGGTACAAGGACATAAATCCTTCAGGATGCTGTCTTATCTCGCCACACAGAAATTTAATCACCAAAGTTGCTGCACAATGGGATGGTGAAATACATCTTAGTCTTGATGCCCTTCAGAAAATAAGTTCTTCTCTTAAAAGGTGCTGCAGCCGTGACACATTATGTGTGTGTGTGTGTGTGTGTATATATATATATATGTACACACACACACACACACACACACACACACACACACATATATATATATATGTATATGTACACCCACACATATATGCTGTGTGTTTATAGGTATAAATACATGTATCACTTGTCCAAAACTGTGGATAATGGCCTTTCCAACCTGGTGGCCTAAGCACTACATAAAGCAGTGTCCACAGTTAGGCACAGAAGCATTAAAGTTGGTGGTGGATGGCTCTATTACCATTCAATCCATGATTGCACCAAGGGAGTAAGAATAATTTAAAAGTGTACCAAACAAATTGAGGTGTGCTTGGCAATTCCTAGGACAAAGTACCCTGAGCTGTATTCAGAAGTCCTTTCTGCACTGAGCATGAGGCAGATTTGATTCCTGATGTTTCGGTGACTGAGGATGTGGAAATTGCTCAGCCCGGACATGCCAGATGGCCTCCCCCTTTCCTTCAAAGTGAAAATGGTGGGACAGATTATAGGTTCAGCTCAGTCCCAGTGCCACAGCCTCCCAAGGGGGGACCTTGCCATGTAACCTCAGTTTGGGGGGCAGATACAGATCACAACCCTGACAGAAGACTCCTAGGAAAGACTGAGAGACTGTCACTGGGGAGTCTGTGGACAGACAAGGAACCAACTGAAAAATACAGTCCTAACTAAAAGCAGGAGCAGGTTTTGGGTTGTGCCGCTTTAGCCTTTTCAGCCCTTTCAATCCACAACAATAACTCTTTTTCTCTCTGCTGTGCTCAGTGCTGTCCTGTGGCTCCAAGAAACACCAAATGTGTTTGACTAAAGAACAGGCTTCAGAGTTAACCAAGGTGCAGTCTACACTGATAATGTATTCCTGTGCACAATGGCCTGGAAGTGCTGTATTCATGTATGAGCTTTCCAAAATTATTTATTAATGGAAGAGATCGTATACAATATTGCTACCTAATATGGCTGAAAGACTCCCATAAACACACGGAATCCCACTCTGCTCTTTGAACAGGCACATGAGCCCTGAGTGCAGCCATGTTACACCAGCACTAAACCACTGCAAGGAAGGAGAAAATCAGGAGTGTCTCAGGCAGGAACCTGGCTCCCTGGGCTCCAGGCTGGGAGCACGTGAACGTGCAGCCACCGTGCTGTCACATCACACCGGGTTGCCATGGAGATAATTGCAATGTCATAACTAAAGGCTAATGTCAGCACCAGGTTTTACAAGGAAATGATTGGATTGTATTTTTAATTTACCCTCAAATTATTGCAACTCCTCCATCGGGAAGAAAATGAGAATTGTATATTTAATTTTTTGACAGCAACATGGCAGAACATTGTGGTTTAGGATCTAGAAGTTTTTACATCACTGTGTTTTTCTGAAGGTGCTCTCAGGTGTTTCTATACACAACTGTATTGAGACAGCAAGACAGAACTCACAGGCTACACATACATAATAATAATAATATAGATTATGCTGCATGTGTACATCTATACACTGCTCTCCCAGCCTGAGCCTCACTTAGCAACTCTAACTGTTTTATTAACAATATTAATCAATACTTTCAAAATGCTCTCTTGACCTGAGAGTTGTTAAGCTGCTCTCTGGTAAAAACACATGAAACAAAATGAAATTTTAAATTATCTTCACACTTGTTCTAACATGCTCTTTGCCCTTTCTGCCTGAACTGATGCCTTCCAAGCTCCCAAGCTAAATCCAGGCCAGCATGGGGCCAAACTGCTGTTTTCTTTGGGACTAACTTCAAAGTCAATAAGCTTTTGCACAGCTCCAGTCCCCTGGATGCTGGGAGCGAGCTGTGGTGCTGGGCTGATGGCAGCACTGTGAACAGCACGAGACAGGGAGCTTGGCAAGGTGGAGCCCAGCGTGGCTGGAAGTGTCACGGGCACACATGGCATCATTCACAGCCCAAGATAATCAATACTGCCATTGGTGCAAAAGCAGCTTCAACCAAAGCTCTGCTGTGCAGCCCATTCTGAATGCCAGAGTCAAAAATACCGTGCAAAGGCACAAGTGAAGAGACTAAACCTGGATCCCTGCAAAACAGATGCAAGGGAAGCAAGTGTTCATCTTAGCCTGCTGTCATTAACACCACTTGTTTGTTACACAGAGAAATTATTATTGCAAAAATGATACAGACTCAGTCCATGGGGGTTTTACTGCTGGTGAAATCCAAATGTGTCACCTGTGTCACACAGGACATGGGCTGCTCTGGTTGTGTGTGTCCCACCTTCCTGCACTCAGTATTTCCCATTCCTGCTGAGCACCAGGTGTCCCACAAACCACACACGTGGCCTCCCTGCAGCGGGGCTCTGTCCCACCTCAGTGATCACAGAATGTTTGGGTTGGAGGGACCTTAAAGCTCATCCAGTGCCATCCCTGCCATGGCAGGGACACCTCCCACTGTCCCAGGCTGCTCCAAACCCCATCCAGCCTGGCCTTGGGCACTGCCAGGGATCCAGGGGCAGCCACAGCTGCTCCAGACAAGCCCCAGTGCAGAGCTGCAGCTGCACAGATATGATCAATAGCAACAAGAAAGACAAAGAATGAGGAAAGAAAGATAAATGCACAGAATCTCGAAGCTGGCTTAAAGGAAAAGTGAAACAAAGGTAAAGGAAAATCTTTTGGAAATGTTGCTGTTTTCTAATTGTTGGCAACTTGGGTTTGATGCATAAGGAGGAGAAAATGGTCTAAAATTATAGTAATCTTTAACTCTGCTTAACAATTGCCCTTCTCTTCCCTCATATTAGATGTCTTTGCTGCCCAAGGTGAATTCCAGGAGATAAATAGCAGAGCATTTTCCAAAATCCAAATCCTTGTTCAGATCAATTGCACCCAAAACCTGAATGATGACACACAAAGCACTCACTTTTTCTGGCAGTTTAATGCTGAAGAATTTATTCCCATTGTCAGTACAGTATGGATTATTTGAGTATTAGGAGGATATACATTAAAATATAATGTATCTAATGTATAAAATGAAATGACTGCAGTGAGAGCAACATCACATTTGAGTAGAGAAGCAGAAGTAGGCTCTGTTGGAGGCAATTTGGCCCAGTTTGGAAAAACTAGCTGTTAAAAAACACAGGCAAATCCCAAACTGGCTCTTAGCAGCTACCTTCAGCAAGCTCTGCTCCTTGCCTCTGCTGCCTGCTCTGGCCAAGCTGAGCCCAGCATTGCCCCCTCTCCTTCCCTGAGCATTCAGGCCTGAGCACCAAAAGCTCATTCCCTTTCCATGCCCCACTGACGCCCTGCAACCTGCCCCATCCAGGAAATCTCTAAGCAGAAGGGCTCTCCTGAAGAATAAACTCAGCTTTAAGGATGCCACCACCCCCTTGGAGTCACAACATTGTTTCTGCTGTCTCACACAGGATTGCTAGAAGAAAAATGAGCACATTGGGAAAGGTACCAATTTAGCGTTCAGCACATGACCAAAAAAGAAGGCACAATGGTGTGAAAGTCAGCCAGTAATAAGTAAGCTGCACTTTCATAATTTCATAGGAAAATCCTTGGGGCACAGCCAGATTCTGAAAGAAGAAGGCTGTATTTATAGCAATCAGTGTGGTTTGACATATTTCCCCTAATATGCTAAATTACTCCTTCACTATCATCATAACTTCCCCTCAGTCATTCCTCAGCATCTTCTATTAGCCTGGCCTAAAAGCACTTAGGGAGCTTCTCCGGCTGTGACCTCTTTAAAAACGCGTTAATTCCGACAGCAGCGCCGCAATTACCGTGCCCGGGGCTGCCGAGAGCGCGGGGCTGCTGGGCTCTGCTGGGCTCTGCGGGGCTCTGCTGGGCTCTGCTGGGCTCTGCGGGGCTCTGCTGGGCTCTGCTGGGCTCTGCTGCTCCCAGTCCTGTCCTTCTGTCCCTCCTCTCCCCCTGCCCACCAGTGCCAGCGGCACGGAGCCTCCCTCAGCCTGGCACGCCGCACTCGCCCGGAGGAAGGCGGGGAGCCCCGGGCACCGAGGCACGAACCAAAGACCCCAGCAGTCCTGGGGATCGCTGCATTCTCAGCTCCGGGGACAACTGTATGGATGACTTGCACGGTCCCTGGTTATACAAAGCTACCACTACGAGCCATTTGTTTAACAACAACTTGCCCTGATTTCTCACTCGTGATGATGTCCAGAAGTCCCACTCAAGCTCCTGGCTGTGCTGTGTGACACTCTGTGTGCATCTGTAGCGAAACAAAGTCCTTGCCCTGAAGAATCTAAACTCTGAAGAGGCAAATCTGTTATGATGAAGCATGTCAAACCTGATCACCATCCAGCATCTCTGCGTTTGCCTCTGCTCATCCTTCCCAGGCAGCCTCAAAAGAACAGTCATTACAGCCCTGCACAATTTCTGTGTGGCAATGGCTGGCTTGTGTGAATAATGATGTTTAGTATTTTATCAGGTTATTCCATAACAAATACACCCAGTGATACTTTTATAATGATCATCTCAACACTCTGCTGTGCTGTCCTCAAAATACTAAGTGACAATAACGTAGTTCTGATTTTATTTTTTAAACCACCTGCATTCTTACATCAGAGACTTTTCCTGTAGAGCCAGAACTGGAAAAAGGATAATGCCCCTTTTTTTTTTTTTTTAAGCAAGGGGTGTGGGGGAAAAGAAATAAAATCATGCTTCTTCAACCTTTTTTCCTCCCGCTACTCGGGTGCTTGTCTTTAATGAGCAGCTCCAAATGACAGCTTTAATCACTGCCTCTGGCCACTGAAAGAGGCCGCTAATGATAGGAAAGAACAGAGGACCATTTGCATCAATCAGCTCTAGTCTAAATCACTTTTTATGATAATGCATCCAAGCGAAGAAGAACGTCTCTGATGTCTCCTGCATGATGATGTACCACAGTGCTGTCTCCTCATCTCAGACCTCCACATAAATCTCTTAAAGATGCACACACACCCCACCCTGTGCTGCCAGCGCTGGCCCTCGTTTTCTACACCATTAATGATCTACCACCAGGGTAGAGTCAGGAGAGGTTAAGCAATCAGTTCATTCAGTTTTCACTTTCTGCCGGGGATGCCCACTGCTCCGGGAGGAGGGGAGGGGAATACACAGACAATGCCTGGACTGTCAAACAAATACAAATTTAGGATCCACAAAATTCCTGGTTTGCCACTCGTTACCATCCGAGGCTGGCAGAGAAAAAAACATTGGGCAGAATCCGGAGGGTGCTGCCTGCTAGAGCATCACAGCTCTTCTACACAGAGGACTGAGCTGCTGCTAAAGCTTCGCTCTTGTGAGTACACTTTATTTACACAGGAGTGCTTTCAGAGATAATCCCATAAGCACAGATTACTCCCCCACCCACGGAAGGGTTTATGGGATCAAGTTCTGTAACACTAAAACAAAAGACCTGGCCCTGCACAAGACAGTGCCCTGAATTAGACACTGGCCTGAGACAAGATCTGGACTGAATTTCTGACAGGTCCCATGCCCAAACCAGCTCTGCAAGCAGAGCTACAGCAGCTCCTCATCTTCCCAGGCTGCAGCTCTGTGTGTGAAGTTCCAGTGGCACTGGCCACAAGACACATAAGCACACATCCATGTATTCTGTACAGTCCATACAGGGTCCTGCACACACCCTGACTTGGCTGAGTCTCCTGGGTGCTCCTGCTCAAAAGCACCAAAGCAAACAGAGGTCCCACAAGCAAGACTGAGGTCCCACAGCAGCCCCCACTGCAAGGGTGAGATTTCCCCAAGCTCACCCAACCAGCCCTGTGTGGAAATAGGGAATTCAGGCTGGGCTGGGTCCCTAATTGCCTCTGGTGCTCCCAGGCTGGTGCTGCTGGCTGACCCAGTGACCCGTGGGCTGCTGCTGTGCACTGGGGCTGCCGAGCTCTGCTGTCCAGCTCCGCTCTCCTGGGATGCACAACACCCTCCTGCCAGGCAGGGCCTGTGTCACAACAGCCTCTCCCTGTCAAAGCAAACGAATGGATGCACCAGCAGAGCCACCAGAGTCATGGGGGATGCATATAAATACACAGGGCCGCTTTTATTGTTTCCCTGGAATAAGAGAGAAAAGAGAAGACAATGTTAATTTGGTTTTGGAGTTTCTCCTAGCTGGCAGAATGCTGGATGGAGGAAATGAGACCCATTTCCCTGGCAAGTGCTCACAGTACTCAGTCTGATCCCCCAGCACTGCCTGGAGAGGCCATGGGAGCAATGCTGAGGACTTTATGCTCTTGTAGTTTTGACTGGCACTTCTCTGGACATGCTAATCACCTTTCAGGGAAAAAGAGAGGGAAAAGGTCCCCAAATAGGCAATTTTATTTAATCTACTGATGTTAATAAAAAAATTCTTTTTGCTTATGGAAACAGGCTAACCTCTGCAGGGCTTAATCTTCCCCAGCAAAGGGGGCTCACCATGCTAGTTGAAGCATGGACACTTTTAATCTCCTGATTAAAACCAGGACTACTGTGACTGTATTTATCAGGAGTAAAGGATGGAGGAGAGGGATTTATTTAGAGGGAGCAAAATGCTAACTGAAAATTATGATACCACAATTCTCTAGTTGAAAAATCCTTCCAAGAAAATTGCTTTTTTAGCAAGACATTGGGTTCAGGTGGATCATTCAGGCCACACTTGGGCAGAGTCACTGGGGCTCCCAGTAATGCATGTGGTTTTTGGTGGAAGGTGGCCAGGCTGGTCCCAGCAATCTGATACCAGGGTCCAGAAGAGCTAATGGGAAGACTCACAATGGCTTCAGTGGGCTCTGTACTGGGGCTTTAGTAAATGCAATTAAAAAAAAAAAAGAAAAAAGAAAAAGAAAAAAAAAAAGACCAGAGCAGTATACAACAGCTGTAGTCCTCCTAAGCCTTTCTTTCTTGCAAATGCTTCCCTTGGCGGCTTTATTTCATTTTATTATAATAAACTTCAAAAGGTGTATTTGATCTGCCAGCATTTTTTTCCCTGTCCACCAGGAGTTCATTTCAGCTGTGCAAGGCAGCAAATACTGTACATTAGGTTAATTTTCATTTCAGCTGTACAACATACATGATTGTTTCACTGCTTGGCTTAAGTGAACTCCTGGTGGATACAGTCAAAACCATACCAGCAGATCAAATGTACTCTTTGAAGTTCCCTACAATGAAACATATTTAAAAAATAAAAAAATAAAAAATAAAAAAGGAAAAAGCTTTTAGAAAGCTTTAAAATATCCTGAATTGTTTGGAGCATTTTAATGTTTTGGCTTGTCCCTTCTAAAACCAAGTAATGAGAAATTTCATGCTGTCCATCATCCTCTCCAGCTTTTATTCCCAGAAGAAGTTATATTATGGATGAAGTATAAATTAATCTCTTTGCTGAATAGTTCAACTTAAGTGAGCTTGAGGTGATTACAAACCACATCAGCAGATGCTGTATATGGTGGCTTTAAAGTAAAAAAACCCAAACCAACTGACGCTGGCGTGATTTGAAGGCATGCCTCTGAAGTCTACAAACCATCTTCAGCTGCAGTGCAGGAACATGCTGAATTTCATTATAAATCTCAATGTGTAGAACACAGCCTTTGAAAATATCACCATGAAATTCCCTCCTTGTCACAAGGCCTTCCCAATTCCCCAGGGATCCTGCCTCTTCCCTTGTGGACTTCCATTGGTTAAGTTGAATTATCCTTTTGTTTTCTTCACCCCCCAGCTTATCCTGACTCATTTATTGAGCCAGCACAGAGTACAACCCATGAAAGGGCACCAAACTACACCTGGGAAAGGCTGGAAGCTCCTACACCAACATTACCACCAGGAGATTGTGACAGGGAACTATGAACACACTCCTCAGCACTTGGAGGAGACAACCTGACCCTGACTTCAGGCAAACTGCACTCATTTCTGATTTGAGAACACGTAAAGCTTGTGATTAAATAGGATTAACCCAACAGGATCAGGTCTCTAGAGGAAAGTGGTTTCACTAACAAGTTGTTAGAGAAGAGCCCAAGGGCATTGGAAGGTTCACAGATTATCACCAATGGAGCAAATGTCAGAGATGTTCAACCAGAGCCAAGTGAGCTGAGTGGTTTGGGGGCATTTCCCAAGTGAAACGAGTGCAACGGTTTCAGCATCCTGGAGTTACCCGTGGCACCCCCTGACACCTGTACCCCTCCCCAGCACCCACCTCCCCTGGTCTGGGGGTGCTTCCAGCAGCTCCTGGCCACCCCTGCTGACACCCCGAGGGTGTTCACCCAGTCAGGAGCTGTCACCAGGGTGGGCAGACTGTAAATGGCTCTGTACTCCTGCCAGCCTTCTGCCAGGGATTCACAGAGCTGCGCTTCCCTCCCGTCATCATCTCACCGCCAGCATCCCGTTTTGGACCAGTAATGAGCATTTCAAACACCCCCCACAGAAAGGAGGAAAAACAAGACACTTTGTGTACACCATTAGTTTTATGCATCTTGCAAATGCAGTTCCCCAGCTCGAAAATCTCCCACAGCTTTTGCTTCACTTTGAACAAAATCATGATGGACTACTGATGAATAGCTCAGCTCAAAATACACTTGGAGGCTTTTCCTTGAATTCTGACTTGGGAGTAAATAACCTGCAGTGAAGCTAATTGTATTGAAAATTCAGAATATTGAGGAAATGTTACATGTGATAAATATTTACCCTAAAGGAATTCAAAGGGAGTCTGTAACAATTTATTTCTAACCAATACCAAGTAATATTAAATTGCAGGGAAAATGCAGCCCCAAACCCTATATTTTTCCAACTTGTACTAATGATTGTTCTTTGTGAAAAATGCCAGACAACAATATCCTTTAACCATACACAACCATGTGGGTTCATACTCTGCGTTAGCATTTTTCATCCCAACATCCTCTGCAAAACAACGGATTGATGCTGCTTTCACTTAAATTGGTGTAACTAATTAGACCCAACTAGAATTACTCCTGATCCTATTCATGTAAACAGTCTTGATGACTTCAGTGGTGCTATTAGTGAAAATAAGGACTCACACAGAGCAAGGATTTATGGGCTCAAATCCTCTCTATTTGAAGCCTCAGTAAAATGCAGCCAATTCCAATGCAGAAGGAGAAAGCTGAGCTGTGCACAGCTGAGGAGGTGGAAGAGGAAAAAAAGGGGAACATTTTTGGCCAAGTAAATTGGGAGAGAAATCACTCTGTGAAAGAACTGTCAAATAAAAGACCTGGTACAGAGATTTTCAAAAGAGGCACCTGGAGAGAGGCAGGGAAATTCAGAAGGCACTGGAGCCACTGGAGGCTGTGAGCGCTCAGCACCCCACAGCTTCCACCAGAGCCCTCGCTTGGAAAGGTATTTGAGAATGTTGATCCACACAGGACTTTTCCTTTAAGCTTAAACTGGGGAGGACACGCATGGAAATGTAAATGGTTTCATTCTGAGCTTGAAAATTCAGATCAGCTTTGTGTTTCAAATGAACCAGTTCATCCAGCCATCGAAGTGCCTAAATTCAGTCCCTCAAGCTAACGCTAAAGCAGATGATTACAAAATAAAAGGGTCTCCTAAAAAAAAAAAAGGAAGAGGGGGAGAAACTATATTAATCACTACCAGAAAACATCTGTTTTTAAATGAGGTGTTTTTGATCTACACTGTTTGTGATGCAAGAGGAAGGCTTTGCCATCCATATGACAACCAGATCTTCATTTTGTTGGGATTAGGGGTCAGCACAGGGGACTGGGGGAGGGAAGAACGGGAAGAGAGCAGGAGAAAGATTCCTCTAATAAATGCCAGGACACTTACTCTGCAAACATGACCTACAGACCATGAGCCACAAGTCCACTCTCAATGTTTCTGCATGATTTATATGGGGATAGATCAATTAAAAGTTGAAGGTTTTGTCTCATTTGCAGATATATGAGAGGCTTCTCTTCAAACACCCTTAATTATATAGCAAGTGAAGGTTCAAAATGAAGATGCTGCAAACACAGACACTTAGGAATTGTCATTTCACACACAGAGCAGTTCTGCTTCTGTTCATCATTTCTGTAGCTGAAACTGTTTCAAGGACAAGGACAAGGAAAACTGAAAGGGCAACATCATCAGGGTCTTTGCTCCATGACAGCAGCAGAGACCTGCCTCTGCCACCAGCAGACCAAGAACAGAATTGACCAAGTTTCCAAGTCTTGTTCCCAGACTTTTGAAGTAAAGTTAAATGGTCTGAAGAGAAAAAGGAGGAGAAAGGGATGGTCCTTTACCCAAGAATCAAGTCTGAGCTCATCCTGCAGCAAGTGAAGGACATCTTGATGTGGAGAGAGCCCTACAGGGCTGAGACAAGCAGCCTCTGCACCAGCTGCTTTTCTCATCTTCATTCACGCATGGCCGTGGCATTTCAGCTGACAGTGCTTCAGGCCACTCCTCCCCAAAAGGACTGGAATTGGCTCTCTCATCTGACAGAGTATGAAATGACTCAAAAATGCTTGAGGATGTTCAGGTAAAGGTTTCGAGTAGCTCAGATTATATTCCTGCAGGAATACTTGCTATACATGCTAACTTGGCAGTCATGTCTGTTTGCCTGCTGTGCCAGAAATGATGTTAAAAAAATCTGGTTTATTCACACATATGTATAAGTTCCTCCCAGCTCTGGATCCCATGGAAAGCAAGTACCTCAAAGCACATTTTCTTGGAGAATTTTGTCTGACCCACCCCTCTTGTCACCACCTTTCCTGTAAGAGTCTCTCTCCTCAACACAGCTGAAAAAGATTGCCTTAGAAATATCTTTGTATAATTTCATTTTTCTGCATCTTCTCATTGGTCACAGTAAATTCAGAAATCACATCCAATACATGAAGGGGAAGTTTCAGATTCCAGGAAACATGAGAAACACAATTCAAGCATTGCATTTTCTCCTGCATCATAAAAAAGTACAAGGACAGAAGTTTATTTTTCATTGAGAGTGACACAAGCATCTGACAACCTGCATTATAATGAACATAATTATTTGAATGTTGTGTTTAACATTGCTCTTATCTTTCCCAGTACACACAGCAGTGTATGGTAGGGTGAGCAGGGTAAGTGAATACATGTCTCCTTCCCTCCTTCTGCTCCCGTTGCGCTTTAACCGTACACAAGAGCGCGCGATTAAAATGGCTTAATTAATCCTCAGCTTTTAAAGGATGGCAGCAGCAATGTTCAACTCATGTACAAATGCATGCAACCACTTCCAAGGGAGATACTGAGGATCTCCTGAAGTGCCTGAAGAAGGAAACTCCACTGTTACCTCTGTACCAGCACTCAAGATCAGGGATAAGGAACGGGTCCTGCCAGGAGCCCAAGGACACCACAGACCCTGCTCATGTTTTGTGCCCAGGGATCTCTCCCAAGAGACTATCCAGGCATGCATTCATGGAAGAACAGAAATTGAGACAGCTTTTCTGCTACATGAGCTACATGTTCTTCCTATTTCCCTCTGATTCTCCAGACAGCTGTCAGCCACCCAGTTACACACCTTAGAGGCCAGGATGAACTTTGCTATTTCTATTCCCTTATAAAGGCCCAACCATCCATTTCAGATCCTGGACCCACTGTGGATGTCCTTATCTTTGTCACCTGGTGATTAAAACTACAACAACACGCTCTCTGTGGGTCAGTTGGAAATTTGAGCTGGAGGAAAAGGCTGCTGCCTACTCATTAAGTGGTGTGTCACAGGGAAAGCTGATTACAGCCATGCTCCCAAATCTGTGTTGGCTTTTGATTAGTTTTCTGGTAGAATTAAGGTTTTGCTTTTGACCTACAAAGCAGTGAATGCTTTGGGCACTAATTACTTAAAAGCTCACTCCTCCCTCCGTGCAGTAACATGACAAGCTGTGGTTAGTGGGTGTTCTCGAGCTGACAGTCCCTTGGGGGTTGTTTCACTGCAGAGTGAACTTAAATAACTCAAGTCCTATCAACACACAGGAGCCCTTAACTCAGAGCCCAGACAGGCTCTTTAATTCTTTCATCCAGGGACATAAGTGAAGCCTTACAGACTGCAGGCACTGGGGCTGACGTGACAGGTCCAGCCCGTGAGCAGCGGGAAGGGACGCGCTGGGAGTGGCTCGGTGCTGTCACAGAACTGCTCGGGCTCCCAGGGACACACAAGTGTTAGCTGGGAGCTCCTGCTGCCCAAGGAGCATCCCCTGGGCCAGGGAGGGATTAAAGTGGGAAGGTCCTAGAGCAGAGACAGCCACAGTGTGGTTCTGAGCTGGCGCTGCAACAGGTTGTTTTTGAGAACTCTTTAGAGGGGACATAAAAATGAAAAGTCTTAGCCCAGGTGGTACCAGCCTTGACCAGGGGCACCTCTTGCTCTTAAATGCCCTGAGTTTATTGGACCTTCCTGCAAAATCCACCTTTCCTCTTGGGATGGATCAGAGACTTCAGATGGCTGGTTATGGTAACTGGGGCTGCTCTGCCCTTTCAGCTCCTGCTGCCAACCACACAGATTAACTCTCAGCACAGCTGGGGGACAAGAGGCCAGCAGTAATTTGTATCAGTTTTGCGCATTTTGAAAATAACACAGAGTTTCAAGATAGCATTACACAACATACATTTCAAGTAACATTTTCCCCAGGTCCACCAGGTGTCCATCACCTATCCAGTGGTAACTCAAGCAGCAGTTCCCAAGATTGTTATCACAGAATCCCAGAATGATTTGGGTTAGAAGGACCTTAAACTACATCCCATTCTACCCCCTGCCATGGGCAGGGACACCTCCCACTGTCCCAGGCTGCTCCAAGCCCCATCCAGCCTGGCCTTGGGCACTGCCAGGGATCCAGGGGCAGCCACAGCTGCTCTGGGCACCCTGTGCCAGGGCCTGCCCACCTCACAGGGAACAATTCCTTCCCAATATCCAGTCTATGTCTCAGATATAATTCCTAAACCCCAACTGAACATTTGTCAGTCAGTAATAGCTCTCAGATGTTGACAGTACAATGCAATCCAGTTCACCTCTGAGTTCAGACAGGATAAAAAAAATATGTCAGTTTAATCATAAGAACGTTCTGTATTTGCTTCAAGTCTGATACCAGCTGTTAAAAAACAGGTTTAAACCACACACTTCCTTCAAAGAGAGAAAAATATTTATCTGTCATCAGTTTCTGCACTACAATTACTGTACTCAAGGATAATGAACACTAAGGATAATCCAATATTTCCAGGTTCCATGGTACTGAAGTGTGTTCTCTCTCTCTCTCTAGGTTTTCTATCCCACGAATTCAAGATGGGAAAGCTCTTTTCTTCTGTTCTTCATGCTGTCCTGGGCTCTGTTGGTGCTGTCTTATTAAAATCAGGTTAACACAGACTTATTTCTCAGAGGCCACTTGTTCATTATGCAGGTGTCACATGCTTTGCTAAATTTCACTGCTCCACTTCTGACAGAATCCAACTCCACAGACCAGAGCAGAGCCTAAGAGCACAGATTTACTTTTTATTCTGAGCCACTGCATCATCAGCTGGTTATTTAAAACTTTTTTCCGAGAGGCCAAGCCCAGGAGGCCGAGACTTTCCACTTAATAGGACTGAACAAACTCCTCAAGTTGTTATTAGGCGTCTGCTTCTGCATCATCATTAGCAATAATGATTTATAGTTCAGAAAGCCCCTCTGTCCCATAAGGTTCCTATTTTCACTCGATCACGTGTAACACACATGCAGGGCAATGGAGGCATCCGTGGCATGGGGAGCCACAGGAGCTTATGAAGTATTTATCAGTAAGTGCTACAAACTGTAAAACTTGCAATATGGATGGTAAAATACTATTAAAAAGAGCTATAAAAGTAAGTCATTGTAATTTGAGGTTACTAATATTGCAGTTACCCCTGGCTAGTGCTCTTGGCATTGTTAGGTGGAATATACAGAGGTTTACACACCTCAGACAGAATTAAACACACACAGCTTATGGACTGCAGAGGAGGTTCTCAGCAGAACCAGCTTTGATGAAAGAGTTCTGACTCTTTCCAACCCCCAACTTCTTCAGGCTGTAACAGGTGAACCAAACAAACCTTTCAGCTGGTTTTTGGGCTAAGACTCACACCCTGACATTGCTCAGACCCCACTGCTCTCCCCCAGGCTCAGCCCTCTCCTGCACAGCCCCAGGGAAGGTTTGTCCCTGACACTGCCTTGCAGGGGTGAAATATTTGTCACCCTGGGCAAACAAGTGAAAGACAAGACAGTGCCCACCTCACCTGGGCTTGTGAAGTTTAAATACTCTTAAAAAGTCACACTAGCTATGGATTTAAAAAAAAAAAGAGAAAGTCTCTTCAGAAAGGAGTTTTTGTCACCACCCCTCTTCAGATCATGCCTTTGGAAAGCAAACCCCTTGCCTACATCTCCAAGCAGTGGCTATAGGCTGTGCATTCAATTCCTCACCAAATTCCACCACTATTCCTCTTCCAGCTGGGACTCCACATCACTTAAAATAACTCCACAGAGACTTTCACAGCACACTGGACCTTACTCCAGCTCTCTTAGACAAAACACAGCAAAACAGCACTATAATTACACAGACTCTTAATTAAACTGAAGAATGTAAAGCACCTCCAATGTTTTTATTACCAGCAGCAGTGCCATTCTATCAGGATGACAGACTTGCATGTATTACTGAGCCCCTAATTAGCAATTGCTTTCCTAGTTAATAACTACTTAAATGCTATCAGGAAATATGTTTAAAAGACACATTACCATGATGCTCTGTGTCAGTACCTGCCAGGTGATGGGGCAGCAGTGGCTGGAGAGGGGCCTTACCCCTGTCCTGGGGGGGCACAGCTGGGTCAGATCCTCGGCAGCAATCCCAAATCCTTGCACAAGGCAGGGGTGGGTGGGTGCTGGGATTCTCCTCCCATCTCAGAGCTGTTGGAGCATGCCATCCTCCCAGGCTGCTGATGGAGCAGGGTCCCAGCCTGTTCTCATCCTGTTCCACTGCTCCCAGCAGCTCTCTGCCCCTCTGGGGTTGTTGCTGTTGCCCAGCTCACACCCTCCCCACCCCCAAAGAGGTGCCAGCAATCCCTGATGACACTTTGGCTGGGCCAAAGGACAGCCACACCATCAGTGTCCATCAGGGGAAGGGGCACAGCTGGCTCCTGTTATCCCACTGCAAACCCCCGTGGAGCAGCACTTCTCTCATGGTCTCTGTGCCTATGTTCACATGATTATGTGAAAACCTCAGTTTTCCCTCAAAGAAGGAAAATTCCTCTAAACAGAGTCCCCTCCTACTTGCAAGGACCACTTTGGAAACACAAAATGAGAATGTGGACACGCAGCAGAGGAGGGGGTGGGGGCAGTGGGACCTGGCCTGGCAGTGGGACACCCATGGTGGTGGTGGCTCTTCCCTGCACATGGACTCTCTTATTCCAGGAAACTCCACTGCTGTGACAGAGTTAACCTGGATTTCAACCACAGCAGGAACAAATGTGACTCCAGATTCCTCAGAGTCACCCATGGCCCACCCCCAAACCCACAAATTCTAATGTGAAGCTTTTCTTTAATGATCACTGCATAACACTCATACCACCAGCACAGACCTCTGGGAACCAAATTCTGTTTCATCTGTGGCCAGATCAGATCTTCCCTGGGGTTTTCCAAGCCTGGAACAGCTAATTTTCCTGCTCATAAACATCACAGCACCTACAAACACTCACTTAGAAACATTCAGAAACAATTTCCAACTCCCTGGATCCTGAGTTGGAGGCACTGATGCTTCCCTCTTCTGCATCCCATGGCTGCAGGGTTAATGACAGGGTTTTCTACACAATATCAGTGTTGTAATTCAAAATGTGCTCCTTCCAGAAGATGTTTAGAAGGAAGGAAGAGCTTGGGATGGAATAAATGAAAATAATTCCTTGCCCCTTCCCGTTTTTTCTTGCCTATTAAAATAGTTCACAATAAAATCAAAATTATTACTTTGGTATTCAAGAAATTTTATATTCAGCTTCCACTGGGGGAAATGCTGCTCTTTCCTATTAATCCAGGACTTTAAAATGACAACAAGTACATTAACGACGTGTCTGTGTAATAAAACCCCCACACTGATCAGGGATGCATATTTATGTGGCAAACTTGGGATGCCTCAGTTTTACTGGGTGGCTGCAGGGTTAATGACAGGGTTTCCTACACAAAATCAATGTTGTAATTCAAAATGTGCTCCTTTCAGAGCACATTTTGTTTAGAAGGAAGGAAGAGCTTGGGATGGAATAAATGAAAATAATTCCTTGCCCCTTCCCGTTTTTTCTTGCCTATTAAAATAGTTCACAATAAAATCAAAATTATTACTTTGGTATTCAAGAAATTTTATATTCAGCTTCCACTGGGGGAAATGCTGCTCTTTCCTATTAATCCAGGACTTTAAAATGACAACAAGTACATTAACGACGTGTCTGTGTAATAAAACCCCCACACTGATCAGGGATGCATATTTATGTGGCAAACTTGGGATGCCTCAGTTTTACTGGCAGGAATGGATGCCTGCTCCTTCCCAGCTTGGGATGGGTGTTTTAATGTGAAAAGGAGAACATTTCCATGGTGGCCAGGCCTCCAAACCCAGCACTCCCTAAACACCTGTGAGCTTTGCCCCCCTCAGGAAGCTCTGAGCAGTCAGAGTCCCTGTGGGTTTGCTGGAGGGAGGTTAACTCTGGGCTGGGATCATTTCTGCTGGGAAGGCAGGTGGGTGCCACGCTGCACCCTGTGAGAGCACAGCAGTTCAGCCCCAGGACTGCAGCAGGAGCTGGCCACAGCACAGGCAGCAGCAACCCTGCAGAGCTGTGGTGCCCAGGCACAGCTTCCCTGCCACCACCAGATTCCTGCCAGTGCTGGCTCAGCAGCTGGGGAGTTTTGGGAGGTGAGTGCAGTGGTGAGACATGAGGGGGATTGGGAAGCTCTTGGTGGGCAGTGAATCCTTTTGCTCAGTCAGTCTGCTGAGAATGACTTTCAAATAACCCAAGAACACAACAAAGCTCTGAAAAGGAGCCTTATTTGTGTTTATTAGATGGAGAACAAGGCTACTCCTTCAATCAGTGAAATTCTCTGTGCGAAATGGAGGTTTATTCACCCTTTTATATTGTCATTTAATAACCTCGTAAGTGAAGAATTATGAAACAGAGGTAATATTGAACGGATTTTCATATTTCCAGTCATGCAGTTTTTCTGCTTTGCTAACTTTTAGATACTCAGCTCATATTCTACCCACATCTTTAAAGGTCATTGCTCCCATTGGACTTTCGAGGGGGTGGTTGGAAGCTAGAGATGCAACTGCAAAAAGGCTCATGGCTGCTTAAGTTCCTTCCTTCATCAGTGTTTCCTCTCCTTAAAAAGTGGGAAAGCTGCTGTGTCTCTGTAGGAAAGGTTCTGAAAGGATTCTGGAGGCATACAGAGTCTTCAACAAAAGTTTCAAAGCAGCTTCATCATTTGCAGCGAATACAAGTTTTTGACTGCTATGTAGGAAGAAGCTTGAATAAGCTCAGATCTCTGAATTGAAGGTTTCTCTAAAGAAAAAGCTCTAGAAATGCCTGCATTTAGATGGGGGGAAGCGAGTGTGAATCAAGAACAAAGGCCCAAGACCCAGTGAGAGGGAATAACCTTTCAGATCAAGCTGGTTTCCTCACCTGAGAGAGTTCCATCCTGCGCCTTCCCATTTGATGCAAATGTCTGTCAGAATGGCACTATTGGATAATAGATAAAAGATTATCTGTGACATTATGAAAAATGAAAGCTTCAAAATGGCTACAAGTTCCATGAAAAAAAAAAAATATCAGATAGCCTTTCTGAAAGGCAACAATAGCCCCTCTGGTTTATTTAGCACCTTAAGCTGGGCACTGTGCTTGAATGCCTTCCCCAGCTCATCCCTGTGCAGCAGCTCCCCGCTGCTCCTCCAGGGAACAACCCCAGTTCTGCTTCTGATGGAGCACCTCTCCTACCAGGAAAGGCTGGGGGAGGCTCCAAGGTGACCTTAGAGCCCCTTCCAGTGCCTAAACAGGCTGCAGGAGAGCTGGAGAGGGACTGGGGACAAGGCATGGAGGGACAGGACACAGGGAATGGCTCCCACTGCCAGAGGGCAGGGATGGATGGGAGATTGGCAATGAGGAATTGTTCCCTGGGAGGGTGGGCAGGCCCTGCCACAGGGTGCCCAGAGCAGCTGGGGCTGCCCCTGGATCCCTGGCAGTGCCCAAGGCCAGGCTGGACACTGGGGCTTGGAGCAGCCTGGGACAGTGGAAGGTGTCCCTGCCATGGCAGAGGATTGGAACAAGATGGTCTTTAAGGTCCTTCCAACCCAAGCCACTCTGTAATTCTATGATTCCTTTCCCTCAACTAGAAATGGTGACAAATTCAGCTGAAGTAGCTCCACATGCAGCACCCTTGATTTCACAGGAGAATTACCCATTCAAGGCAGGGATTTCCAGTGCTGGTAAGAATCAGATTTCATACCAACCTTCCCTGGCCTGCCCAACCGTTGGTCTTTCACCTGGCAGAGAAGGCCCAGGTGGTGACTCCTTTCCTTCACAGATTTCTGCCATTCACCTCCCAGCAAGGGGAAGCTGCAGGTTCCTGTAGCAGTGATGTCAAAAGCCCCAGCAGCTGCTCAGCTGGAGGGGCTCATGGCAGGGGACCCAGCCTGCCCCAGCTGCAGCCAGGACTCCCACCACGTACAGCAGGGAGACTCAGCACATCTGTGCAAGTGTTTGTCTCGTTCAGCTGGTGTAAATTGGCACAATTCCACTGACATCAGCGAAGTCACACTGAGTTATATAAACTGATGATCTCACCCCTGTAATTACACACCATTTCCTATCTACAAATACTGTCCTGTACAGCACGATCCCAGTTGGCCTGGACATTCCTCCTGCATGCTGGGAGAGCCCAGTCTTACTGGTACAATCTAATGGATTTACACCTTTGTGTTCACAGCAATACAGCACCTCCCATTAAACACAAAGCTCAGCTTAACTACACCAAATCCACAGCTATTGTTTTCATTAAGTAAAAGCACCGTGCAGGTCAGGCAATACAGATGCTACTCCACACCTACATTTCTCATTGCTCACTCATTCTACGTGGTACTGCACAACTGACATTTGGGCACTTTTGTTGAAAAAGCTGTGAAATGATATTGAAAATGTGGAAAACAAGGACTGACAGCACTGGGATGGTGCAGTGATGGGGGACAGACAGCTAGTGAGACAGAAATAATCCTTCCACCCTGTGCAGCCTGGAATGGTTATCCTTCTGTTTTGGCAGGAGCAGTGATTGCTTGTGAGCACCTGTAGTGACAAAGCCAACACGTGCCAGGACACACCTGTGTGTCTTCTGCAACACTGCCACTGAGTGAGACCTTCAGCCTTCACCACCACCTTAGCAAAGCACCAGTTGCTGCAGAGCCCCTGCTAATCACTGGGAGCACATTCCAGGACCATTTCTGCCCATCCCTGAGGACCAGCTACATCCCTTGGAGCTGCAGCAGCTGAGGACACCCAGCACAGGGGGAGACAGGCCCCATGGAAGGGTCCTGCTGCTCACTGGGGTTGGTTTATCTGCAGAGCAGCTAGGGAGACCCAGTGGAGTGTGCAGAGAGGCTGGGATCCAGCAGCACTGCCCACATGGCACTTAATTCAGGCAGATAGAACCAGTCCACTGTTAAATTAACAACTGTGAATGGTTCAGGGAATTGGGCTGAGGCTGGAGTTGTTGGAGTTTGATTTGGGTTGTCTCGTTTTGCTGGGCAGGGCAGCGTTCCAGCGCTCCAAGGTGAAAATGCGTTTGTGCTCTTCAGTAACTCTGAATAAGCACAATAACTTTTTAAATTGAAACCCATATCACACAATTCCCAGGGAAATTACAATATAGGAGACCTCCAGCTAAAGCCCCTCAGTGTCCAGAAAATGAGCTCTCCATGCAGTGAAGGGAGGAGCTGTGCTTCATGGGCAATGTCTGCAGGGCAGAATTGGGATGAAAAGTTCCCTGTCCCAGCCTACAGAGCTGCCCAGAAATTGCAGGCTCACAATCCATCCAGGGTTTAATTAATACATCCTCAGAAAGCCACAGCATTCTGGCTGTTGTTCGGGATGCTGATTTTTCAGTGTGGTTGAAGCTTCATTTATGATTTCAGTAAAAGCTCCATTTTTTTCTTCTCTCTCTAGTTAAAAAATGAGCCTCTAGCTACAAATTGGATGATTACAGACAGTATTGTAGAGCAGCAGTAAAAAAGTGTTAATGAGCTGCAGGATATCAGAAGCAAAAAAGAAAGTATTTCCCCCGCAGGCCAAACAAAATTAATTTTAAAAATTAATGTAAACCACTAATGCAGCAAGTGCTTCCATTAAATTATGGGGCTCTGACATGTACAATGCAATATTTTTGCCATTGAATTTGTTATCTAAAAGGTGTTCATTGTTTATTATGGTGTGAAAAGCTGTTTTGCTCCAGATAGGCTGGTTCATTAAGGAACTGGATCCTTGCCATAGCCCTATTTCTTAGCAATGAAGCAATGCCCTGTAGCAAAAAAATACAGAGAGCGGCTCCCTGTTTAACATCAGAAATGTAAATCAAAAGACTCCAGTCTGCTTTTTAAATGGCTTTTGGTCTTTACAGAGATGAAATTCACCCCAAATATTTCACATTGCTGGGTGGTCAAAACTGCTTCTCCAAATTCCAGCTCTGCTAAATGATTATCATAATAACAATCCCAGTCAATGAGGGGTTTGTAATGCTCATGCTATTAAAACACTTTTAATTCCACTGCTTCATTCATCAAACTGTAACAGGTTTCATTTTAAGAAGGGAAAGAAAACCATGTTTTAACTGCCTAAGGAGAAAATAATGTTCTGATAAGATCCCAGATATGTACAATTACACAAAAGCTAGTGGCTTTGAATATTTCAGGGCTGAAAATTGCACATAACTGGATTTTGACGTTCCTGTGTGTGCTGAATAGGATCTTCTCCAGCAAAGACTCTCAGCGGGGTCAACAGTGAGAATCAGGGTTGGACCCATGGGCATGAGACCTCACTGCGGGAGCAGGAGCAGGTATGGCCTGAGGGAACAGGGCAGGGCAGGGCAGCAAGAACAAGGAGACAAGAGCTGCTTTTGTTTTTGGATGTGGATAGGAAACATCAGAGCTCTTGCGCCTAAATAACAGTGGGGAGAGGGAAAACAAAATCTAACCAAAAGCCCTCTGTTGGCACATAAAAAATTACTCTATTTAGCAAAATTAGATACTTTGTTGGCCTTCATTTATGAGCCAAAACACCCTGAGGGGTACTACTTACCAACTTTAATTAGTAATAAAAAGCTTACAAGTGCCAGGGGAGCCAGAACTGGAGTCCATGGGCCAAATCCTCTGCTCAAATTACATCCGTTTGAATTTGGGATCTTCTTAAGTTCAAAGAAGTTGCTTTGTGCTTTCCATGGGACTGCTTGGTGGCCTCAAGTCACACCAAAGGTGGGAGAGCTGTGCTGGGACCGACACACTGGGAAAGTATCATAGACCAGGTTAAAAGATTGTGTCTGGAGATTTTTATGTTCTTGAGGCAAGCGCTGCTGAGGATGAGTGACTGTGTGGGGTTTGCAGGGCAAGGTTTGGGTAGCAGGGGGGCTGCCGGGGTGGCTTCTGTGGGAGCTGCTGGGAGCTTCCTCCATGTCCAAGGGAGCCAACAGCAGCCAGTGGCTCCCAGGGAGATCCAGGGGGGAGCAGAGATCCCCTGCAGCCCCAGGAGGAGCCCAGGGCAGAGCAGGGGGGACTGAAGAGGCTGTGACCCCGTGGGAAGCCCCTGCTGGAGCAGGGTCCTGGCAGGGCCTGTGGATCCATGGAGAGAGGAGCCCACCTGGAACAGGTTTGCTGGAAGGACTCGTGACCCCATGGGAGGGACCTCCTGAAGGACTGAGCCCATGGGAATGGGATCCCTGGGGCAGCTCCTGAAGGACTGAGCCCATGGGAAATGGGATTCACACTGGAGCAATTCCTGAAGGACTGAGCCCATGGAAGGACTGAGCCCGTGGATAAAGGGACCCACACTGGGGAAGTTCCTGGAGAACTCTCCCCTGGGACCGACCCCAGGCTGGGGCAGGGGGCGAGGAGTCCAAGCCCTCTGGAGGAAGGAGCAGCAGGGACAATGTGTGATGGACTGACCACAGCCCCATTCCCATCCCCCTGAGGTGCTGAGGGAGAGGATGGAGAGAAAATCCAGAGCAAGTGAATCTTGCAGGGAACACATTGTGATTTGCCACCTTGCCCAGACTCAACTTTCATAGCTCTTTCGATATATGGGCTTGAAAATGAACAGCATGAAAGCAATAAAGGTTGGTGTTCATCCATGGAAGCCTCAGTGATATCAGCCTCTCTGTTTTGATGTTTACTGCAGCCATATTAGTTTCTGTGGTTAAAGCAGTGGGACATATGTATATGTGTATATTTATATCCATGTGATATTCATGTTAAAGATTTCCACATGAATAATCATCCCCCAAAACAAGCAACGAGACTAACCCTACTGCCATACACTTGACTGACTGTAATTTACCTCTGTTGCTCACTTTTAGCAGCTAAACTCACAGGTGAAGAGATAATTTGGCTCAGCTTTCTTCTACTGATCTGAGAAACGAAGTTTATACATACCTTTCACGGTGGAATCAAAAAATCACATGAAAAAGCAGGCAGTGCTGGGGGACAGAGCCTGGACATGACATCAGCCAGAGCATGACTTATCACAAACCTTGCATCAGACCTGCCTGCGAAATCTAATTTCAACTCTCCTGAAAGAAACTTCACCATTGTCCAACCCAGTTGGTCACTGATGGTCAGTGAGGCACAGCTGAGGCTCTGGGGCTCTTGGTCAGAAGAGTCCTGGTGCAGCAAGAGGGACCCACGCCCCACTGACACCTTCCAGAGCTCCAGAGCAGCCCTGCCAGTGTTGGACTTCCAGCAGTTGCCCACAGAGAAGAGACAGCTCTGTCCCACACAACACCAACCTTTGTTTGATTTTACTGGAGATGGTCAAAGGTCAACAGACCCTGGAACTGGGCTGGGCACCCCATGGATAAGTCAAAAGCCCAAGTACACGCATTATTCCAGTGTGGTGCCTCTACACATCGTGTGCTTCAGCAGCTCAGCTGAAAAAATACTTGGTTTTGACCCACAGAAGGGTCAGGAAGGAACAAAGAGGCAAAGCAAGCAAAATCATTTCCAGCCCTCTCGGTCAGGCAAGGGTCTGAATTAGTAGAAGGTAATTTCTGGACAAACTGTCTATTATCCATGAAGCAACAGCTTTTCATGCTCTAGCTACCAAAATGCTTCCATTTTCCAGGCCAAAGAGAGTTGAAAAACAAGGCCCCAACTTTCTGCCCATTGCCATAGTTTTACAGACTGCAATTTGATATTATTACACATATTAGCCAAAATTCCTTTGGGAACCCAGACAAGCAACCTTCAGCAGCAGCAACACCCAGAAAGGGACCAGCGCAGACAGGGCTTTGTGCAGACATATTGACCACACACTCACAAGTGCTGCTGTTTTCTGTTCATCAGGTGGAGTCATCTTATATGGACAAATAATAGAAATAAATCAGAATGTAACAATACAGAATTTTCACTGCTTCAAATCTATCCATTCCTGATGAAGAAACACAGGGAAAGCAAGAGGGGGTGGTACTTGATGGTGGTGTTAATAAGACAAGTTTGGTCCCAGCTACACTGGGTAAACCCAGCGTTTGGGATGACTCTGGAATGACATCTGAGTCCCTGTTTTTGCCATCTGTATTCTGCCTCTGTGGATCTGACCTACATGGTTGTAAGGAGAGGGGTAGCACAAGCATTTGGAAGTGATGCTCCTCTATTAGTGATGAGATTAATTAAGACGCTGCTGGGCACTTCTCCACAGTTAGGCAGTGCTGTTAATGGCCACTGATTTTTTTTTTTAAACAGCATGTACAAGTTTAAATGGTGTAAACTGCCCCAGATTCCCTTTCCCTATCTTTGTTTTCCCTGCTAGGGGTTAACCTCGCTGGAGATAGGGAAAAAGCCAGTCCTCTCCTTCCTTTGCCTGCGGCACCAAGATCAGGAAATTCACTGCTAATCACTGCAGTTGTGATTTCTGATTTCAACTGGCAGCACGGAGAATTGAACTCCAGTCCCCCGAGTACAGCAGGCTGCGCCAGGCAGGCCTTGAGCTTGTTAAAACTGTGGTGCTGCCATGCGGTTATCAATTTTAAATTAATCTCTCCCTCCATGCATACTTACCCTCCTCCACCCTCTCTTAAAGTGGCTGGTAAAAATATAAACTCCAGGATACCTCGGTCTAAGACTTAACTAAGTAAAAATCGGGATACTATTAATTACAGGTTTCCTCCAGCCTCAGCACCTGGAATAATGGATTTCTGCACTGTCTCAGGGATTTGCCTAATCCACTTCCTGCAGTAAAGCCGACCACAGCTCTGGCTGTCTTAGCATCCTGCCATGCAAATCCTCCCTCCCACGATGAGCCCCTCTCCAGGAGCGCCCTGTCTCCAGGCTGGAGCAGCTGGGGAAGGGGAGCCTGGCAGCAGAACATCAGCCAGCTGGGAATTGGAGCTCTGTGGGCTGAGTGTGTGCTCTGCACTGAACCAAATCTGCCCTGCTGAGACAGGCCAGAGGCTCAGACATCGCTTACTCAGCTCCCCCTGTCCCCATGTCACCGTCACACTGCAGCAAACCTGTGGCAAGAGCGAGCATGAGGTGCTGTGCTGCACCCCAGGGACAGCCCCTGACTTCAGCCACCGACTGGGGTTGTAGAAATTACCCCCAAATCCAACTTAACAGCTTGGCTGCCTCCCCACACTGGAGTCTGAGTGTCTGCCACTGCTCAAGAGCAGCCTGGCTAATGTGGGCCAGGGTTTGTAAAGCCTTTGTAGTTGGCTGTGTCCACCTGAAATAACAAATACCTGCGCTGGCAGGAGCACGAGGCAGCCCTGGCCCTTCAGGCAGGGCCCTGCAGCTTTATCTCCTGCAGCTGCAATTGCTCCCCTGGTCAGACAGCAGAGGCCACCTGGCTCTGGAGGAGCTCAGGGAGGCAATCAGCTGGCATCTGAGCAGGGGCCATAGCACCACCTCGGTGTCAAATGTGAAAATCTGTGGAGGTGAGTTTATAAATGACTGCAGGCGTCAGCATCCAGTTTGGAATCTATAAACATCTGAAATCTGTTAGTACTTTATTTGTAATGATACTGCCAACAGACTGCCCCCCCCAAAGGTCACAGCACACACTCAGCATTAAATTGCAGTACAACAAATCCTCAGCTATCCATAACCTACAAAATGATAGGGGCAGGCTGGAAGGGGAGACTGGGATAAAGCAGAAAAAGAAAAAAGTCTAGACACACTTTCCTAAAACTCACTGGGGAATCATTTTAAAATCACTTTATGAGGAAATAATTGAGGTTCTATATACAAAACTCCCTTTAAAAAAAAAAAGAGTAACACGTTTGACAACCTTAGAAAGTCACAAGGTTGTTAGAGAGAAGAATGGGCCTCTGTTTGGGAATTTAAATACTATGTGGCCTAAATTCATAAACATTTAAGATTTTTAAAGCCGTTGGGAATAAAAGAGCAAAAAAGGCAAAACCAGCCAGGGCCAACTAAGGAAAAAAAAACCCCAAAACCAAACCGAACTGCCAAGTGAATGAAAACCATCTTTGCAGTAAAACCCCCTTTCCTCACTCTGTAATGCTCCAACCCTGAATGCTGCCCTTCAATCCACCACAGAATAAACCCTCTGTTGTGCACATGACACAGCACAGACCCACAGCATAAACCCACTACTGCCTGCATCCCACTCCACAGCAAGTGGAATTCATTCCAGAGCCACCAGATGTAGCATTAGCCCCCAAAATACAGCAGCTCTCCTCAATCAGCAGGGAGGAGCAGCCTGTCCCTGTGTCTGGCTGGCTGTGTCCTGCCCAGGAAGATCTGGGGACCATTCATCATCACTCCACTTCCACGTGGAGCCATAGGTTACCAACTCTATCTCTTTCAAGTGGAACACAATATAGCTGAAAAAAATCACTGCAGAAAATCAGAAAATAACTTGTTATTCTACTTATGCCTCTCTTTTGTTATTCTTCATATCAGAGCTGCTTCTCCTGTCACTTGTGGAGAGAGGTCCAAGCAGAAGAACCACACGGGTAACTCTTCACTGAAACTTCATCAAGTTCTTCCTGATAACAGATTATTTCAAAAATATCCCTCAGAATGTATACCCACAAAGAGACTTTGGGAAATTCTGGCTGTGAATCAGTATCTCCACAGGGCTGACCCAAATGCATGGCTCACCTATCACTTCAACTTCAGCAGAGTTTGGGTTCTTACCTGAATTTCATGGCTCAGGCCTATTTCTAATTGTGTCTAAATATATCCCTCTGTGCTGTAGAACCTGACTTCCTTCTGGCCAATCTCAGCTGCCTTTTTGACCTGCACACCCCACGGAAGCACCAAGATCAAGAAAGTTGTGCCTACTGAGTGTGAGGATTAGTGAAAAAACCCACTCAGAATGTCAATGAGTTAGGGGCATCACATCCTTCTGCCATTAAAATTCAGTAGGTTTTCTGGTCCTTCTGGCCTTGGTGCATTTGCATAGTATAGGGTCAGAGAGACATCCTGATTCCACTATAGCTCCTCTGTTTGAAGGGTCAGAATGGTGACATACGAAAATAACCCAACTTTAATTGATACCTGGGCTGTTGAATTTGAAACTCCCCCTGGCCCCATCTCTTGTATATCTAATGTACAGTACACTCAGCAGCAGATGCCAAGAAGGCAGCTTGGTTTCTCAGTTGCATTAGCAAAGCTTTAAAAATAATTGCTGAACTGACAGTCCACCACAAGATGTCCACCCTACTTATCAAGCACCTGAATCTCCTAGTAATCACCACTGCAGCAGTAAATGTTCTCAGGGCTGGCAAGTTATCTAATTGTGAATCCCAAGTCTAGCATCTCAGGAGAAGATCTCAGGGAGAAAAAACCCCATGTTTTTAGTTTAAGCTTCTGTTATTTTAATACTTTATCAGAAGTCCAGTTATGACTCAAACTTTCCCAAGAGTAGCAGAGATGTGGGTGTATTTATTTAGTTATTTTCTGGTTTTCTAGCTGCTGTTAATTCCCAAATCACACAGACAAAGGGCAATTACAATTGATATCTAATTCCTAAGTTGGGCTCAGTCAGGCATGAGGAGCTCAATGCAAACCATATTTCCTGATCCCATCATTGCTGGGCTCAGGATCACAGATTATAGGGCACTGAAAGATTCTTGGCAGAATGGACCTGACTGGTTTGCTTGGTTTCTAGGCATCCTATCAGATAGTCCCTAAAAAGACAGATGATGGCTAATCCCACTCCGAAGAGTGAAGAAAGAATACCTGAAGAGTTACAGCAGAGCAGTTGTAGGTGCATTACTGTTTAACTACTCATCAATTCATAACTATCATTTCTGTAACATTTTCCATTATTCAGTTTAGGCTCAGTTCCGGGATAGAAAAAGGAAGAAACGTTGTTTACCCCTGAGTCACTCAGCTGAAAAAATCATGATATTCTGGTGGAAACCCATCCCATAAACTGTGAAACTGTATTGCTCCTCCATTTGTTGGCCATGTAGAGGGACCACTGCTCTTCTTTGCATTGAAGAACAAGATTACAACCCCCATTATTTAATCTCCTAACATTCCTAAACCCTTTAGAGGTTCCAGCTCTTAATGCTTCTATTTTTGGAAAAAAAAAAGTGCTTTTAAAAATTGAATCTTGTGGGTTATTGGGATGTCATGAACAGGGAACATTGAGCTCTATAAATGAGTGCCAAGAATAAGGGGATGAAGCTGCAGCCCCTAAGTTTGTCACTGAGATACTCAAGCACTGAGTGGCCACACTTGCAGGAAAATGTCCAGAGTGCTGCTGTGCTGGTAGCAGCTCTTGCTGTGTTGGTGTCCTCTCCTCTCTACAGTTCTGCCATGGCAAATATTTCATTGAAACTCTCATTACTGGTCGTCGCTTTTCCATTAATGGCCTTCAAAATAGGAAAAAAACAGGAAGGTTCTTCCAGGCTAAACAGGTTCAAAATTCACCTGTTCCAACCTACAAAAA
>NW_024373368.1:1472135-1502135 GCF_014805655.1 Passer montanus
ATCTCTTGCCAGCTAATCGGCCGACTGTAAAGCATGGTTTCAAGCTGTGGGCAATGATCTGTAACAGGAATGAATGAGTGGGTTTTAGCAGCCAGGATCTGTAGCCTACTATCTGTATCTGACAGCTGTCACCTCCCGACAGAGGCCAAGGCCCAGCCCTGCATTTAAAAGCAGCATGGCTGATCAGATTACTGGGACAGTGTGTCAGGACTCGCTGCACTGAACTAGAGAGACAGAAAGTAAATCTATAAATAGCAGTTTTACTTGTCTCCATGAGCCACTGAAGGACAACCAATATTGAGCAGCAAATGCAATGTTTAGTCTCTGAAACCAGTGGAACACAGCTCCTGCGAGATCAGAAGTGCTGCCCAGTGATGAAAGGGACAGACACGGGGAGCTCTGTGGGCAGGGGAGTCACTGTCCTGGCAACAGCACTGGCTGTGTTTGCACAAGGAAATAAGACATTAAGTTATCAGTTCCTGAGATGCTGAAAGCACCACAGCACAAAGTCACCTGAGAGCAAAGCCACCTGAATGCAGAAGGCAGGGGGAAAGCCAGCAGTTCCTGGGGATCCCAACCCTGAAACAGATACTGTGATAAAGTGAGAGCTCTCCATCTGATCCCTAGCATAAGTGAGAACCGAGTGTTCAGCCAGAATGGATGAGCTTTGAAAGGACCTGAAGGGCAGGGATGTTGGAGCAGTGGCTTCCAGAGGCCATGGTGATGGCAAAGCTTGGTTACTGCATGGCAAGGAGCTACGAAGGACCTGTCAGCACTCTGCAGAATGGATCAGCTCTCTGAGGAGCCATTCAGCACTCTGAGAAGTTCCTGCTGATTAAAATTGAATATGTGAAAAATTGGCAACAGTTTTGGAAACCCAGCATAGAGATGAGTGGAGAGAAACGGGGAGTGGGATCATGAGCCAAGGCAATAGGTAGGAAATGTGGATGGTGAGAATAATGTGGGAGATCCTGCAGAACAGCCAGGTAATACTGGAGGCTTCTGCAGGCAAAAAAAGTCTAGAAAGGTCTCAAATGCATGAGGAGTCCTGGGTCCCTTTTGCAGTAGACAATTGCAGTTATTTATTTGCAGTCTGCAATTGGGAAGGGGCATCTGCTTCTCTCTCAGCCTATTCAGCCTCTGGTGATGAGAGGCAGAATTTTTACTATGGCCAGACAGTAAAGAGAAAGAGGGCCATGCTTGATCTTTTGGTTAACCTTGTTAGGGCCAGCTGGACTCTTGCTCTGGCCCCCAACACCTGGCTCAAGCCTTTGCCATGACTGGTGTGATCAAAGAAGCCTCACCACAACCTGAGGGTTGCTTGAGCTGTTGTGCTCCCCCTCCAGAAAAAGACATGCTGCCATCACACAACAGCAAGTACAACTGAAAGCACAAAGCATGCATTCAACTACACAGATCAACTCCTTAAATTGAAAATAAAGGCTAAATGGTGGAACATAAAGAGCTAGATGCAAAGAATATATTTTTATGTTGCTAAGAAAAGAGAAAAAGCCCACCCCAGATAACTCAAGGTAATGAATAAATGTCACATAAATGTGACATAAATGTAACTGGCTACTGAAAAAGTTGCTCAGATGAGTCAGGCAAATTGGTGACACAAGAAGGCAACCAGCTCAGTTCCCTGTTTCCTGCAGAGACACCAGTAGCACATCCCTGACTGCACACACTCATCCCTGTCTCCACACACTTCCTGCTGCTCAAGGACTTCTGAGCCAGAGGTGGGGCTTCTGTCATCTAAAGCTGGGCATGGATCTTTTCCCCATGAATTTGAAAATAGGATGGAGATGATATTTATTCCCTAAACTGAAGAACAAATCAACATCTTTCCAGCCCATAAGTTTCAAAATAGCAATTTACTGGTACCCAAGTGTCATGCTCACCCTTGGCCACAGTGATGGATTTCACTAAGAGCTGAATTCTTTTATCAGTGTGTTTTTCTCAGCTAATTTAGCACTGATGAGATGGTCCTCAGTGGCAACCCTGGCAGTTGTCCCCTCCTCATGTCAGCAAACCCGGCAGTGTCCTCCCCCTGTCCCCAGCATGTGCCAAGCCCGAGCTGCAGGAGCTGTGGCCACTTCTGAGAGAGACACCAAGGACTTCTGAGCCAGAGGTGGGGCTTCTGTCATCTAAAGCTGGGCATGGATCTTTTCCCCATGAATTTGAAAATAGGATGGAGATGATATTTATTCCCTAAACTGAAGAACAAATCAACATCTTTCCAGCCCATAAGTTTCAAAATAGCAATTTACTGGTACCCAAGTGTCATGCTCACCCTTGGCCACAGTGATGGATTTCACTAAGAGCTGAATTATTTTATCAGTGTGTTTTTCTCAGCTAATTTAGCACTGATGAGATGGTCCTCAGTGGCAACCCTGGCAGTTGTCCCCTCCTCATGTCAGCAAACCCGGCAGTGTCCTCCCCCTGTCCCCAGCACGTGCCGAGCCCGAGCTGCAGGAGCTGTGCCTGGGATGAGCAGCCAGTCCTGCCCCAGAGTCCTGGCAAAGCTCAGTCTCTGCCAGGCCTGTCCTGAGCTCTGCCTGGCCCTGCTGGGAATGGGGCTGGTCCCCAGTGGGCTCCTTCCACGCAGGTCAGGACAGCGTCAGATGGTGACGGCTGCAAACCAGTGACCTACATTGCCAATCCCCAGAGCCATCTGAGACCCCACCGTTTCTCATTAGCAACAGATTCTTATTTATTTCAGACAGTCACTGCCTTCTGCCAACAGACAGCGCACTCCTAATTAAAAGCTGACTTCTTTCATAACCTACAAAGTCCTACTTCCACCTCTGGCCCAAGGTGCAGGGAAATGTGAGCTTCTGTGCGTCCTCCATTTAGAGGCAGGCTCCACAGACAAAGCAGAGATGCATTTTGTTTTATTTTTTTTTAAAGACAGCATAAAGCAACAAAGTTTGAAGGACATTCAACATTTATGCTGTGTGCCCACTTAATATCACAAGGGACTTTCCATGGGAGCAAAGGTTTTCTTAATAAAGGGTCTCATTGGCCAGCTGGATCAAATCATGTATACACCAATATCTTGCTTCTGGCAATACCTTAAACCCCCAGTTAGGCGAGCGTAGAGATTGCAGTGGCCTTGAAACTGTAGCATGGTTTATACATGGTGTACACATCTTTGAGGATTTGGAGAAATCTACAAGGGATCTAATGCTTTTCCACCTATTGACATTTACAAAGCAGTTTAAATCATGCATGAGAGGCCTGAGGCACATGTAGTTCACAAAACATAACTCTGTGCTCCCAGGGAATTGGAGCTGACCACGGCTCTTTATTAGAACCGACAGTGAAAGACAGCTCGTGCAGAACCCGAACCAGGGGTGCAATGCAGAGATGACAGACTTAATGCCACTGGATGTATTATGCAGATTACCCAACCCAAGCCTTGCTTGTTAAGTAAGTTTCATGCTTTCCTCACTCCCACTGCCCCTCTTAGGAAATATCCTCCCTGGCTTTATCAAGGGAGCTGTTTCCTAAATTCCTTGATCAATCACCTGCTTTCCAGGACTTCAGACACACAGAGTTAGCTCTGAAGATAAGACAGCGATGCTTAAAGAGTGGAAAACAGTTAAACCTTTGCACCTATTAGCACAGCAGTGCTAGGCACAGAGCAGATGAATACCTTAAAAACTTAACAGCTATTTTGCTGATGAAAGAATAGGAGGGATTTTAAGAAATCCATCATCCCTGCCAAGTCACCTTGTAGATGTGAATTCCCAGTGCAATGTATTTTTTGAATGTATGCTTTTGCTGTGTACATTCAAATGAAGAGCAAAATCCTGAAATCCTTGCCCAAGTTTTGACCAGTTTTTAATTAAGCTCTGAAACTCTCTAATACAGATTATCTGAGAATCAGCCTTTCTGCTAGGAGAAAGATATTTTTTGTCATTTGATTGCACCTTAAAGCTTGTAAAGGGTGCTTAAAACACACCTGTACAGGAGAGCATTCTCCATTCTTCACGTGGAAGTGTCACTTGTGAAGCCCCTCTTTTGGCGACCCCTGTTCAGACAGGCATTTTCACTGAGTCCTCCTGGACTCAGACACACCTGGGAGGTTGCATGCTGTACACAGGGAGTTTGTTTTGAGATTTAAGCCACTAACTGGTACACTGACAGGCTCCTGGCACTGCATGTAACAGTGTCCAGCCATGTAAAGATTGCATTTGCATACATGTATAAAATAAAATCTTAAAAAAAGTCCACTCAAAATTAATAAATAAAAGTTTGTGTATAAAATGCATGCTAACATGTACACTGAGATGCAAGTTTCTTTAATATATTATATTACATATGTATGTGCTTTCATTTTCATACTAATTGAAGGAAAATAAAGTTGTTTTTTTTAAGTGAGCTTTGTGGTGACATAACTGAATTATTACTACTGGCTTTTCCTAGCAGCAAGCTAGGTCACATTAGGCATGACCTAATAAAAATAAGTTGCTTAATATCACACTTTCAGGGCTGCAGAAGTGCTACTGGCAAATTGAAATTACTGATTTTATTTTATTTTTTTTTTATGAAATAGGAAGCAGAAACAGATGTAGAATAACGACTCTGCTTAAGGGGAATGAAGGAAAGGGAATGTTTTTCACAACACCAGTTTGATTTTCCTTTAAATCCCCAACTCCAAAAGGCCATGAAAACCCCTCCCAAAAGGCATGTGATGAACATCAGCACAAACAAGCTTAATATAGGGCCCATTTCCAGCCTGCTTTTGTTACTGGCTGTAAAACACATGGCAAGGTGTAAAGGCTGACACCAGTGGAGACACAGGAGGCATTTAACTCTCATATGTAGAATCATGGAGCAACTCCACCTCCTCAGAAACGAGGCTGAGCACACAACAATGAACATTTCATGCGATTCTAGCGCTCGATTCACGGCTGATGGAAACCAGCAAAGAGGTTATAATTGACTTCAGTGCTACTGGAGCAGGGCCCTAAATAGAACAGGCACCTGCACATTGTAGAGGGAGAGAAGTTAAATCTGCTCAGCTGCTTTGTTCCCAGGTTTTGCTAAAATACCTTTGCCATGGATACTGCAGCTTTCTCACTGGAGAGAGGGTGCCCCAGGTCAGCGCCAGGCTCAGCAGCTGCCCGGGGCAGGGCTGCAGCCACAGCTCAGCTCAGCCACCCAGCACAGCCCCACAGAGCCACAGCAGCACAGAGTCACAGCAGCACTGATCCACAGACTCACAAAATCACAGCCCCACAGAGTCACAGTCCCACAGAGTCACAGTCCCACAGAGCCACAGTCCCACAGAGCCACAGCAGCACAGAGTCACAGCAGCACTGATCCACAGACTCACAAAATCACAGCCCCACAGAGTCACAGTCCCACAGTCCCACAGAGTCACAGCCCCACAGAGCCACAGCAGCACAGAGTCACAGCAGCACTGATCCACAGACTCACAAAACCACAGCCCCACAGAGCCACAGCAGCACAGAGCCACAGCAGCACTGATCCACAGACTCACAAAACCACAGCCCCACAGAGCCACAGCAGCACAGCCTGACAGAGTCACAGCCTCACAGCCCCACAGAGTCACAGACTCATAGAAGCACAGAATCACAGCAGCACAGAACATCCTGAGCTGGAAGAGACCCCCAAGGATCATCCAGTGCAGCCCCTGTCCCTGCACAGACACCCCAACAATCCCAGCCTGGCCATCCCTGGAGCTCCTGGAGCTCTGGCAGCCTCGGGGCCGTGCCCATTCCCTGGGGAGCCTGGGCAGTGCCCAGCACCCTCTGGGGAAAGAACCTTTCCCTGACACCCAACCTGGGCAGCTACAGCAGCTCCTGAGCAGTTTTATTCATTCCTCACTCACTGTGTTGTCTCAAGTTTATACTTCTTCAGCCATAGTGTATGTTAAATCCAAGATAAATTTCCAATTGCCACAGGTTTTCATCAAGTAAAAAAATTGCTTTAGAAATATTGCTCTCAGTTCACATCAGATAAGAAGGACTAAAATTCTTATCTAAATTCTTATCTAAATGTTAAATCCAAGATAAATTTCCAATTGCCACAGGTTTTCATCAGGTAAAAAAAATTGTTTTAGAAATGTTGCTTTCAGTTCACATCAGATAAGAAGCACTAAAATTCTTATCTAAATTCTTATCTAAAAAATTAGTGTGCACCTAAACGTTACTTTATACATAGAAGGATCACTGTGATACAGCCTGGTCTATTAGTTAAATGCCGTCATAGCCAACCACACACTTGTAAGAAGAGCAGCAAAACACCAGTGAAAGACTGGGATAACTCATCAGCTAGTGACCAAACTGCTGCAAATGCCCTGTGAGTTTTAAACACTGAAATTCATCACACATGTCAAAATTCTGATGTTGAACCATTTATAGAGCGTTGGAAATTGGCAGAGAATAAATACTGAGAGAGGAAAAAAACCCAAAATCAAATAGTCACCTCGAACTGTACGAGGGAGGCTGTAAGTTGATGACTCAGAGATTGAGGATGGGTTTGCATATTATACCAATTCACTCCTCAACTGAAACTCCAAAGAACTTACTAATATCAAAACAGTTCATCTGAAAAACAGGCAGAGATTATTTAGCAGAAACAGCAAGGAAAAACTATCTTGTATCAGTAAAGCTGACATGTCAGCAGCTTCTTTGATCAAACTGCAGCTAAACTCAGTGCAAATGTAGTTGCAATATGAAATAAGCCAGGATTGTTTACCTTCAATAGTCTATAAATATCCTTCTAAGGGCAGAACAGCTGCTTTACTGAGAAGTGCACAGATGCAGTTACAACTCCTCATCTATAATTACGAGAATAAACTATATTTCACATTTCTTTCGTTTCCAGGTCTTTGATGTCACATCTGATAGAGCAGCAATGAGATGGAGAGACCAACATGAGTGAGTCTGGCAGCTTCAGGTGGTTCAGCTTAGCCAGGCCCAGGGCAGGGTCACCTGTGGCCACTGCTCAGGAGGGGACACCACGGGGCAGTCTTCTTATGAATGACAGTCATGAAGAATGAAGTCTTCTTATAAGTGACAAAAACTGGGGAACTGGGAAACAGTTCCAGGGACTGTTTGTAGGTTTGATGTGGCCTTTTTGTAGTTGTTCACTTACTAATTTTTTGAGAATATTCAATTTTTTCTGTTTAAGAGGGTCACCTGTGGCCACTGCTCAGGAGGGGACACCACGGGGCAGGGTCACCCTGCTCAGGGGACACCACTATCCCTCTGTGAGGGAGACACCTCCTGAGGGAGCGGCAGGACCTGAGGGAGAGGCAGGGCCCGAGCTGGAAGCCGCAGACACACGGATCCCCCACGCCGAGGCAGTTTGGGTGGAGCAGCTGTAAAAGCCATTCCCAGATTTCCAGTCCAACTCCAGGGTGTTGGGAGCCATGGGGGCTGAGCCCTGCAGGGGCAGGGAAGGAGCCCGAGCACAGCTCACACCGAGGGCAGCCACAGCCATGGGACTGCCCTGACAGCCCTGCAGGCCCTGCCCGGGCGGGAAACAGCGGCCAGCACTCGGACTCAATGTCCTTGTGCTCCCTTCCAGCTGAGGATGCTCCATGACTGTATGAAAAACAAGTGTGGCTCTGTCACAGCCGTGTGTGGGCCAGGCCGGGAGCTCACCTGCACTGAACAGGCTGCAAGCATTGCAGAGGAACGTGGGACTGCTGCTTGCTGCCCAAACGGCTCCTTCCCCTCCCTTTGATCCAGCAGCTCATTTAAAACATTTCTGTCTGTCCTCTGAGTGCTTCATTGTCATCTCTGGCCAGTCCCCAGTCTGTCACTAATTGGCACTGCTGTTGTCAGGCTTGGGAATGAGGCCAGGGCCAGAATGGGCAAGAAAAATAATCCCCTGCTCATTCCCCAAAAAGGCTGGTTCTCATTGGGAGCATTGCTGATACACACACACGGCAAGGCTACAAAAATCTGCTGCTGCCCCTGTTCTCTGGAAGCCCAGCTCGCTCTCGGGGGATATTGATCTCAATACGCGATTTAAAATGCATTAAATACATTTTTTCTCTATCTATTTGATAGATATAATTATGGCAGTCCCTAGAACAACATGCCTGTTTGTAGACTGCCTTCAAAATCATCTAATTTGTATTGCCAGATGGTATGAATGATTGCTACAGATAAACTTTGGATACGTTCCATTATTAATTGACAGAAGCAGGGTCACAGCAGAACGCTCATCCCACACTGCCTAGCTGACAATTAATGGTTAAAAGATGAAACTACTGAGGAAAAAATGAGTCCCCTGAGTTCCAAGTCCCATTTTATAGCCTTGAGAACTAAATTTAAATAACCAAAATGTATTATGCTTTCAGATCTCTCTACCAACCTCCTTGCACTTGTGCAATTCCCAGCCCTGCCAATAGCTCTTTACAAACGATGGGATGCAGGCTTGGTGTGCCATCCAGTGGGATGGGATGGGTGGAGTGTGACAGTCTTATGGCAGGTTCAAGAAATCACAGTTGTAACAAGCAAATGTCTCCACTGAGGCTCACTGCAGATGGCTGGTTTGGAGCTCATCTTCCACAGAAAACACAAACGGAGCCATTGCAACAAAGAGCACCAAATGCTGGGTGTTGTAGACATGAGACTCGCACTCAGAGCAATGGTGAAGTCACCAGGAAATGAGAAAACCTCAAATCTATGTGTTTTTGAGCCCTGATCTCAAATGTTCATGTCCTCAGTGAATTAAGCAAAAGGTAAGAAAAAGCCAAGTATTTACTGATTAAAATGTTCCATTTTTCAAGCTATTCTGCACAATATACACAGACAGAACCTTTTTTAAAAAAGGAGACAAGCTTTCTTAAAAGAAATCCCCAGATTTGGGATAAAGAACATTCACCAATGACACAGACCTGAAATACAAGTAGATGATGAAGGGTGTGCTAAGATGTGAAAAGAGAAAAAGAAATGCTTTTTAAGCTTCTTGACTTGCAATGTTTTTTCCTCTTAGTACCTGCTGAACAGCATGACAGATCTTAGAAACAATATTTATACTTATAGCACAACTTTCATCTGCAAACTCTTGCATGTCATACAGATTTGCACACTCCTTTTCATAAACACACATCCTGAGCATAAACAGCTGAAAAGGTAAATAAATTACTTCTCCTGAGGTAGGACAAATGGCAGGCTGGCAGAGAACACCTATATGTGACCTAGAGACTGCTGTGAACAGGGCTGAAACTGCAGAATGGGTTTTGCTCTGCCCTCCTGTACACATGGAATGGCTATAATGATTTGCAGTGATCACAAATATCCCAGTTCAAAAGCTGAGCTATGGATCCACATCTTTAGTGATGGTAGGACACTGATTTGTATGTGCAGGAGGTAAACATGCCTGGCAAAAAAAACCCAACTTGTGAAGGGCACAGATTTCCTTTTTGTTTTATTTCAGGTCCAGCCTCATGCTATGCTCTGGTGTGTTTCTGACCTCGTTCCTCAGGCCTAGGCATGGCTGCCTTTCCTCTGGCTGGTATCTGTGGCATAAACACAAAGGTGATACCCACAGTCAGCATCAGATCTGACTGTTCCCGACAACTCCTGTGATACAGCAACCTCAGGGACTCGAGGACACATCTGTGAGTAGATGTAGTAGCTGCCATCTGCACGAACTGCATTATTTAACTGCATTGGCACTGATTAACATTTGCTGTAACCTATGGTAATGGGCTCTGGGGGCTTTCCATGTCTGCTACACAGTGGCAGCTGATGTCTCCTGCTCCATCCTTAAAACAGGATGTTTTAATTTTTAATGGAGCACATGTTCGATTGGCTATACAAACAGGCTAATCTGCAAAGCATGTGCTCAATAACAAGCCAAGCTATGCAGCCAGAATAACAACACTGCTTTGCCATGCACGAGATGCAAAAGGCTTCCTGCTCTGTGCCACCATCGCTCAGCGCTGATGGTCAAGAGAGATGACTGTGCACGTTCCCCATTTCAACTGCAGCCCTCAGGAACTGCCTGTTCCTCAGCTGCACCTCGGGCTGCCAGCTCATTCTCATTTGGGAAACTGAACTGGAGACTTGACAAAGTTCAGGTGCCTGGAACAGCAATCATGGGGAGGCAAAGCTGAGAGGGGAGAGCTCGGCCAGGGCTAGCGTGCAGTGGGGAGAAATGAGCTGGTGGGCATTTAGGGAGAGAGCAGAGATGTGGATGCTTCCCCAGTGCTGGAAACAATGCATGAATAAAATCCTACATGACTGTTCCTCCTCTCAGATCTCCATAACCCACAGCCTCCATCCTCAGGGCTTGTCTCCTGAAATCACAATGTCAACATGGAGTGTGCAACAGCCCAGGCAGCCCTCTGACCCTGCTCTGGCCTACATCCACCCCATGCACTCTGTTCCTGCTCCCAGCCAGAGGAGGATGCTCCAGAGGCTGTGGCACAGAGTTTTAGCCTGTTCCTTCTGTGTTCCCACAGCCCCCAGGGCCCTTCCCTGAGGGAGCATTTCTGGGGTGGGATACAGGCTCTGACTGAAGTCCTGCAGCCAAACAGGCAGCAAAGATCACTTCCACAACAGGCACATGCTAAGAAAGCAAAAGAGGAGAAAAATAAAGGCAGCAAAATAAGTGTTGACATATTTCCTGGGGAGTCCTAAGCAGATGGGTGGGAATCCAGGAATCTTGGGCCTTCAGGGTGTCTGTGAAAGCTCGTCAGGTTATTAATTTTCCAGACTGAAGGAGTATGCTTCAGTTTCAGATTTTTTCTTGTAAGAAGAATGTTTTTCACAGTTCAGTAGGGTTTTTATCTGTTTCTTTGAATCACTTGTTACCTCTGACCTGATTTGTCTACAGAATATGTCAAATCTGTAACAAGCACGGGCTGATTAAACGATTAATGGAATGCTATTTTGGGAGAGCCTTGTCTTGCACCAAACCCGTACTCATGACTGTTTCTGACGCATAAACATGAACTGACCTTTCAAATAGGTCACTTTTATTTTTCAGTTTTCTTCCATGATGAATTATGCTTTTGAGAAAGACACTAAATTACGGAGCCTTTTATTAGTTGTAAGAAAGTTGGAGAAATGTTAAGAGGGATTTCTTTTCTCTGGTCTTCACAAAGTACAGTTAGGAAGCTGTTTCATGACTGCATTAGTAAATATATCTACCGAGCTAATGAACACCTTTTTCTGCCTTAAGATATGAATTTTGAAGATGTCAACTCAATTATTCCCCTCATAAGTGGCCAGCCAGGTCTCAGTGCAAGAACTTTAGCACTAAGAAATTTAATCTGCCTATGGAACCAATGGACCCATTTCCAGCAGTGTTCTGCTGCCAGAGAACAGATCTGGCATTCACCCTTTGCCTGTGGTTAACCTGGAAGCACATGTGAAAAATCAGACTGTTATTGTTTATTTTAGGGTTTTGGAAGGTGATGGAATATTCCAAAAAACACATATAAAAAGCATTGTAAATTCTCTGTGATCTCAGAAGAAGGGGTAAAACATCCTCACACAGCAACCTAAAATCCCATTTGGTGACTGCTGCTTGGTCCTGACTGGAACAACAAGAGAAATCCCAGCCTGAGCTGAAATGCTCCATCTCCCTCCCAGCAGCATTATCTGCCTGAGCTGAGCTCCACAACAAGATCTAAATCAGTGAGGGCAGTATTAGAGTTTAAAGATAAAGCAAGTATTGATTGGTGTGCTGAGGCCCAAGCTTTGAACCCTTTTGATAAGAGACCTTGTCTATTTGAGAAGTCAAAAGCTCCCAGGATTGTAACCAGATTCTGGGCAGGCACAGTCTCCTGCCATGTGAGGGGGCAAACAGATCTCTGGTTGCCTTTCCTTCTATCACAACAGCCCTTATCATGTATGAAATAGTCCCCAGCACAGCAGCAATCATACGAGCCCAGCTCTCAGGCAGTCTGGGGAGAGAAAACCAAAGCCATGGAATTCAAGTCTCTGCACTACACATTGAGAAAGCTGACTCCAGCTCATCTGTAACTCAGGAAGGTTTAGCCTGCCCTACAGAAACCAAAACGCTGCTACATTAATGCACAAGGGTGTCCTTTCCATCAAGTTTCTTAATTAGCTTATCTGGAGAAAAAACTATACCAATCAAATTAAATATTAATCACATATAAACTGCTGATCACAATCAGCTGGGGGTTCATGCATGCAGAACGTAGGGATCGCAGTGTGATTTCTTTTCCCTGAGAGTTTCCTCCTGCTCTCTTTCCATTGCAAATTTAGCAAATTCATATAAGAAACAAAGCCCGAGTTTTCAAGTACAACATGAACAACAGACCAGAAGTTTTTCTACACTAAAATATTGAACTGAAAATTCAGTTCCTTTAAATCTTTCTAAATCCTTGCCTCTGATTGGGTTCATTAATAAACATGCTGGTTTTGTTACAGGGAGTGACATATGGCATAATCCGCTAACAGGAAGAAGTATTTTGCATTTTATTGTAGAAAACAAACATGCAAACAGGTTTTCACAGATGGCTTTCTTAGCTTCTGGGAAGAAAAAAAAAAAAGCTTAATAATGCTTGAAACCAATTCTTTCCCCCCCTCTCTTATAAGAAGAGAAGGAAAAACAAAAATTACTAAAACTGCTTTTCAATTAAAGTAAGTTCTACTCTAGATATCAGCTGTGCCCCAGCTTCCTTCATACTACTGCTGCTTCTTTAGTTATGCATGAAATAAAAGCTTATCAACTTGCCAGTATCTGACAATATGTGCCCAGGGAAAAAAACCCACCACCACCACCAACAAAAAACCCTAAGACAAAAAACCCTGGGTGAAATTCTTGTCTTTGGTTAACTGCTGAGTGCTGTGAGAAAACCACCAAAGTAACCACAGAATGCTTTTAATCAGGAGGGATTTGAATCTCAAGAACTAGACCTCTGCTCATATTCCCTTATCACACTGCTGGCTTGATCACATGTGAGGATGTGAAATCTATGGTCCATAGCATTGGGAAAAGAGTGTATTATTTAAAATTTAAATTACAAATAAGCTGCAGTAAGTCTGAGAAATACTTCTGTACACATTGCACCACTTGCAAATGTAAAGCACTTTTCTCTTCTGGTCATTTTTCCTTAGACTTGTGGTGATGCTGTTCCCTCACCACCTTCTCTGCAGCTGCTTGGGAACAACACAGACCTCACCCTGGACCTCTTTGTGTGAGATCTGCAGGATCATTTTGCAGTTCTGTCCAGCATATCCAGCACTGTAGAATCCCAAGGCAGCCCAGTTCTCTGCCCATGGCATGAACACTCCTTGCAGGAAGCACAGACCTCCCTGTCTGTCTGTGAGGACTGTGATGTCTGCAAAGAACCACCAAGCATTATGGCCCACTGTAGTGCCCCAAAGCTTTTTGGGATCTGGTGTTACATGAATCCTCTAAAATACCTGCCATTTCCACCTGACTCAACCTCTGCCTACCTCACCAGAGGGTCCAGCTGAGAGAGGGAGGTGATCCCTTCCCACAGGTGACAGTGAAGTTGTCCCTAACAGTGAGGGAAGTGTTTGAACAACTTGTTTGCCTGAGCTTGCACATTTCGACCCTACTCTGACCAGAAAGAGGACTGCAAACCCAGCTGGCATTCAACCTCTGCCTACCTCACTTCAGTGAGAAAAGTGTTTGAACAACTCGTTTGCCTGAGCTTGCAGATTTCCACCCTACTCTGACCAGAAAGAGGACTGCAAACCCAGCTGGCATCCTGGTCTAGTGCAAGGTGTCCCTGCCCATCACAGGGAGGTGGGATTGGGTGATCTTTTTAAGGTCCCTTCTAACCCAAACCATTGGAGGATTCTCTGACCTGCTCTGAGCACAGAAACCAGGTCCCTTTCCTGCACTCTGCAATGTTGCAGTTGTCCCTTCCTCACCCTCGGTGGAGAATTGCTCATCCATGGAAAAGCTGAAAGCTGTGGCAGTTCTGCAGGTGAGGCAACAGTGGAATCAGGAGTATCCTGCCTGTTAATTTCCACTTCTATCCCCAGGACTATTCCAGAAGAGAGAAATACTCTTTAAGAGGAAGAACAGTAGGTTCCAATCTCCTACAACCCACCCTGCCCTCTGGGAAGGTCCCACACTCCCTAAGGAAGCAAAGCCTAGAACATTTGTTATTGCCATCCCAGTCTCACAGGAGTAGGAAAGACCCAGTTTCTGTAGGATGGGAAAAGGGGATCAGCTCAATTCAGGGACTGCAGGATTCAAGTTTGCCCTGTGCTAAAACACAAACTCACTGTTGCAGAAGTTCCCTGCATTAGGTGTGCTTAAGCACTTGTGTTTTTAGGTGGTGAAAGCAGCCAGCCTAATCCCCGTATCTCTTTTGCATAAGGAATCTGAGCTGACAGCATTTAATCAGCTCCAAATTTACACTACTGATACCTTTTCCATTTAATCACGACTGCAGCCTTTTGAGAAGTAATTCCCTTTGGTTAAAATTAACAATGACAGGCTGTGTTTTTACACACTGTTGAAATGTGTAAAACAATCAGATGGAGAAAAAAAAATATGCCCTCCTTTTTCCAAGCTGATTTACGATATATATGCAAACCCTATTAAAGTTAAACCATGCTTTTCAATGAAATGAGGATTTCCAACAAGCTGCTCTCCATTTTATTTAAGGATCCCAATGACTGATACAAACAGTGGTAATCAGCTCTATTGCTAATACAGGATATTTGGGCTGAGAGATAACACTTAACCCCTAAGTGAGAAACAGCTCATAAATCACAGCCACTTTGTGGGGAAACTTAAGACCCTCTCTTGTGAGCAGAAATCAGATGATATCCTGCTGAGACCCATTATACTCCTTTCTCCAAAATATAAAGGTTAAATATAAAGAGAAATTAATGTGGCGAAGGAAGGAGATCAGGGGAAGTGGGGACAGGAGTAGGTGGCTAAGAGGAATGCAAATACCTACATAACTGGGTTAATCTTATCACCACAGATAAGACACAACTGGGCAGGAGGTGGTTACAGCTTGGAGGAAAAGCTCAGCTCTGGGGAAGTGGCAGGGCCTGGCAGATGCCTTCTCACTGCCTCAGATGTAGGATACACCCCCACACCTCCCAGCACCTGCACAGAGGCAGCAGCACAAGTCCCTGCATGTCCCAGGTGTGGGGACATGAAGGGCACATCAGGCTGTGCAAGGCTGGGGCTGCTACAAGCTCTGGGATAATGGGATTCCCAGAGCTGGAAAAGGCCTTGGAACCCACCCTTGTTTGGGGAAAACAACCCTGACTGGCACCAGACATGGAGTCAAACTGACAGGTACCATGGATTACCTGGAATCACAGCACACAGGATGAATTTGAGGTGAACACTAGAAAGTATTGATTTAACTCTCCTAAATGAAGAAACACAGAAGTCCAGTGAGGAATTTTTCTGTGTCCAGCACTAACAACAACGTTAGAAGACAGAAGCTCAGTGGATTTGCTGGGAGGTCCTGTCCCACTGCAAATCAGCAGCAAGGTTTGAACTGGTTCATCTCAGCCATCAAATACTGCCCCAAACTGCTCAGTCCCAACACACCAGCTGGAAATTACTCATTGTAACTGCTCCCTCGAGGATTCTTCTGTGTTTTGACCATGGAAGAGAGGCAAAAGCCACCACCAGCAGCCTCCACAGCCTGGGACTGTTGGTGTCTCTGCCAAGCCCAGATTCCCAGTGTCTCTCCCTGCTTCTGGCACAGGTGTGGATGTCACAGGGGAAACCCCCCAGGAATGAGAACACCGTGGTATGATGAAGTGTGCAGGGTGGCGATGGGAGAAGAGCAGGAGAGCAAACACAGAGGGAAGAGGAGAGCAGAGAACCCTTGGAACGTCCCTTTGGAGAAGAGCAGAACCCTTTGCTCTGCTGGTTTTCCTGCCTCCCAGCTGCACCTCTTACAGGGCTCATCACTCTGGGGCCGTGGGCTCCGAGCAGCCAAGCCCAGCTGAAGCTGTGGAACGCTTGTTTTTCTGGGAGCTGGTTGGAACTACATTGTAGATAAACATGGACATTTCCTCCAAAGATTACACTCCACTACAACTTTTTCTGCCTGCGTGTGCTGCTTGCAGAATGTTGAACTTGTTTCCAAAATAAATAGCTCCCAAAGAGGGTTTAATAGGGTTTGCTGTTTTCCAGAGGAAATAGATTGCAAACAAACTGTTTCCTGCTCCTATTTCAAACGAATTTTGGTCCAATTATTTTCTTTTTTAGCATAAAGCTAAATGGACTATTCTGCCCTGTCCCTGACTGAGTCCAAGCGTAATTTCTTTTGATTATGCTTTTATGTTGCAAAATGCGGGGCTCTGGCGACAGAATGGACGGCTTGGGGAGACGGGCAGCAATTTTTTTCTCCTTTTTTATTTTTTCTTCTTTATTTTTTTTCAGTGTGCCAAAGCTTGTCAGCATTCACTTTTGTGCCTGCTGTGCCTGAATAAAAACACTGAAGGAGGTAGAGGGTGGGAGGGAGGGAAAAACCCCTAAACAAAATAAGCACTGTCCCCCATGCCCAGAGGAGGCTGGCACAGAGGTGGGCAGAATTCAATAGCCTCTATGTAGGGCATATCTCAAGCACTGGATGAAGCCTGATTTCCGTTTTCTCCTTATTATTCTTACTGGGTTTATTTTTTCCCCTTAATCCAGTATTATTTATTTTTTTTTCCCACTGGAGCAGTGACAATTAGTAGCAGTGGGGAGGGGAAACCTTGGCAGATTTCCCGTCCTGACCTTTAATCCAAAACACAACTACACAACTTGTGGTCCAAAAGCTTCCTAAAATAAAGCTCCATCCTTTTCTTTGTTTAATTTATACACAGTGTTGATCAGAAAAGGGAAAGGGAGGGAAGGTGCCCTTGTTCCTCTTGATGGGACTTGAATATCATCATGTTCCTGGTATGGTGGGGAAAGCTGGAAATTTGTCACTGTCTGGGTTAGTGGGGTATTACCAAGAACCAAAACTCTGATTTCCTTGAAGATAAAGATCTTTATTTTGGCTGCAATGTAGGAATGTACAAAACATGTTCTCATCTTCCAAGTCAAAGAAAGAAAGAAAGAAAGAAATCTGTTTCTATTTGTCTGGCTGTCTATAGCCCAGGGGTAATAAATTCTATTGCAGGGACAAGGATGAAAACCAATGTTTTTCATTTTTGATATCTGGATTAAAAAGAAAAAAATCCAAGAAAAATCTTTATATGCCAGAGTCTGAATCAGCCTCCAAGGTCCTTCACAGAGGGAACCCTGGTGCAGGTTCTCAGCAAAGGCACCACCTCCTAGCCCTAATTACAGACATTTTTTTAATATATTTTTACATCTTTGACAGATCAAGAGAGAGGCATGTGCCTTGGAAATTACAGCACAGGTCTGGAAGGTTTCATTTTCCTACTGATTTGTAGTAATGCCCTGGGGCAAGTCACTTTAATGCCTCTGCTAAACTTTCTGCTTGGGATCAAGACCCCAGTTATACAGTGAGGCTCCAGAAGGAGAGAAGGAATGTCTGTGAGCATCTCCTCAGGAGGGTTCAATGTGTTTACTTGGAAAACCATATCTGGATGGGCTTTTCAGTCTGGGAAAGGCTGCAACAATGGGGTGTTGTCTTAGTGTGCATATCAGATATGAAAATGTATCAATGCTTGGGCTCATACTCACAGAAAAAAGATTTTAATCAGAAGTCCTATTACTTATCTGCAAATAATTTGTTCCTGGGCAGGCAGAGCAGCTTCCACTCTATTCCAGGTTCATCTCACACGTGCCCTGTGTTGCTTCTCAGCACAAAAATAAATTCTACCTCTAAGAGCCAACAGATGCACATGACAGGTTCCACCTGACACACAGCAAAAGGCCTTGGGACACATAAGTGACTACCAAATGCCTGCTAGAGAGAGAGAAACCTAAACTCTTTGGTGGCTTTTAACTTAATATTTCTTAATTAAAATAAAATTGAAGAGCAGGGAGAGAAAAAAAATCCAACCTTTAATTGTGTCAGCCATGGAAGAAATCTGAGATTGAGGGCTCCAGAGAAGAGAAAGTCCTTTTGGATTAAAACTCTACATTTTATATTTTATCTCCAAAAGGCTATAAATGAGGTTTGGGATTTAAAAAAGATTTCATATGATTTTGTAATTACCCAAGTTACTATTACCTGATTAACACAGGAATCCTAATAGTCTGTTGCACTTTCATTTCTCCAGTTGTGGTTGTCATGGGGCTTGGCACCTGTCACCTGTTCATTTACAGGCATTTTAATTAACCTACATTATGTATGCTTTTTTTTCCCTTGGATTTAGTGCCTGAATTTCATATTAAAAAATAAAGTTAATAGCTACCTGAAGGAGGGCTGCTGCCAAAACATTCACAGTCGATTCTGCCACATCCATTTACCAGTACCTGTCACAGCTGAGCATCCACCAGTGCTTCATTGCAAGAAGTACAGGGTAGAATAAATTCCTCCTCCAGTGATAGAGGCCTGACACCCAGCACTACAAATGCAGTTTTTTATACGTAGCTGTAGACAACCTGGATGTGCCTCATTACATTTGGACATACTTTATGGGTCCTAATTCAGACAAAAAATCTTTTTGATTTTGCCTGAATATTGACAGAAGAATCAGACCTGCCCCTTTGAGAACATAATCCTAGGAAAAGGAGTAAAGACATAAAAATATCAGTAACAAAATTCCATCAAGGTAAATGGTTCCTCTCAGCCACTCAGAGCAGGTTCTTTCCATGTTTCACCAACCACTGCACCTAGACTGACTTCAGCATGTGGAATTTACCCCAAAGCCGAGGAGTGGCAGGTCAGGCCCCCGTCCCTTACACCAACTCCAGCACAGGTTTCACTGCAGAGCCCCAGGAACCCCCAGGGCTCTGCAGAGAGGCCTCTGCAAAGCCAGCCCAGCCCAGCACACACAGAAGTGCATGAGGTGCAAGGGATGAGCAGACACTTCCTGTTCAAATCAATTCCAGGGCCCTAAGAAAGGTCCTTGGCAGGGGAGGGAACCAGACAGGGCACTGAGAGCCACCCCTGGAAAGGTCTCCTGGGTCCTGCAGAAAGACTGTGCTAACACTTGGACAATTATTGCAGGGAACTTGAAGTACATCTTGAAGGTGTACTCCTTCACCTGCTGGTGCAGACCAGCCCTTACTGCCTATGCTTTTACAGTGCCCTGTAGGAGACAGGGAGAGGCGCATCTGTGACATGCAGATCTGAAAGAAATGCAAAGCAGCAGTGAGTATTTACTGAGTATTTACTGAGTTTTTATTGAGTGTTTACTGCTCCTGTGTCAAGGAGCTCTTCACACCTCTAAACATGGCCCTTCCCCACTGAGCTCTGTCCCTCTCAGTCTGACTCTTCTCCTCTGGGTGGAGATAAACCTGATCCATCTGCATGGCCAAAATAAAGGAAACAAGCTGCCAGAGTGGGCCACTTCCCTCAAAAACCAGTTTTAATTTTCCAAGAAAATGCACTCTGCTCTGCACTGTGAGAGTAACCAGGCTTGGGCTCTGATGGTTTCCAGGAGAAGTGTGTTTGCAGTCCAGGTCCCACGGCGAGTGACCTCCTCCTGCTCTCTGAGCAGAGATGCATTTGGAAGCACACTCGGGTTACCAGCAGCGGGAGCATGTTTTGTTAGAATTAACAACGATAATGTCAGGAGGGCTCTAATATGTTAGTTAATATGAAGCAGTTAAACAGTTTTTTTCATTTCACACAGGCCCATGATGATCCTCAAGGCTGACAGATGAAGACACATGCATTGAGGAGAGACAGCGTCGGTGATTATGGATCTTATAACCCACTTGGGCCATTAACTCTAGGAACTGTCAGTATTCTGCCCCTTCCAGAAGGAATTCACAGGTTGGTGTAAATGCAACTGCAGAATTTTTGCAGTGACACTCCCTGCCTGACAGCAGCTCTCAGACCCTAAATGAACTCTGTAGTATTTGACAATTCCACCCCCTTGGGAAGCCAGGCTGGAGAACAGGAATAACCAACGAGGCCCAAACCAGCGTGAGCCCCGTGCTGCTGCATGTGGAGGAGTTAGCACTGCTGTGAGACAGACTGGGGGCACAGCACAGCCCGGCACAGCTTATGGGGAAATGTTTGTGGTTTAAATCAGATAATCAATACACACCTAATCGCATACAACTGTCCCTTTTGACAACAGGTAAACAGAAATTACTTGTTGATTGGGTCTGCCAGCACCAGAATACAGTTTCCAGGGAGACATGAGCACTAGGAGGAAGGATGGGAAGACACAGAGCACCTCTCTACTGTGTAGGCATGGCACCTACCACAAAGCCGTGGTGTTAAACTTGGCACAATCCATGGATGGAACTCCAGAGAACAAACTCTCTGATCACATCAGCATGAATAAATAGATGAGACCCTACCACCCAAACAGTGCAGAGAAGGACTAACCCTCACTCATGACTGTGCACCAGAAAAATTGCTTTATTCAGTCACTCATTCATTCAAAATCTTCTTCAGAACCTGTTCCTGGTCCCACAGATACAGGGACATAGCAGCCCCAGCTGATAAACCCAGCAGCAGCAGCACCTTGCCCCTCGGTCTCACCTCACAGCTCCAGGAAAATTAATGGGAAGCCTGAATCAAGTCCTTTAAAAATGAAAAGGAGAGCACAGCTCCAGGAAGCTGATGGCAACATTGATAATGAAAACACAGAAGACATTTCATTTAAGACAAGAACTCCAGCTTGCTTGGAACAGGAGGGAATTCTGCCTGCTCGCTATTCCTCTGTTCTCCCGCATCACCTCCTGTGTTCCATCAGCTCCTTCTTTGCTCACACTCCCAGCCCTTTGTTCAGTCCTTAGAGCTGACTCTGGGGATGGGAGATGGGGACAAGGGGGAACGGAGCTAGTGCCAGGTCTGACAGCTCAGCACTTTGGGGCCAGGCTGCCGGAGCCTGGCGGGAAGAGCCGGGCTCTGCTCTCCAGCCACCGCGCACAGATGTCAAACGGCTGCGGAGCGCCGAGCCAGCCCCCAGATCTTAATTCTTAAAGGATTAATTGTCGAGATGAGCTGCACTTCAGTACAGAACGAGAGAAGAGCTTTTTCCTTTCAGCATCAGCGCTGCTCCTCAGAGCCTGGATCTGAGCCATCCCTCCCCTCGCTGTTTGCCCCTCCATTCCCGGAGCCATCTTTGCCTGCAGTGCCTCTTGCATCAACAGCCAGGCAAGTACAGCTGGGAACTCTCCCAGGGCCCATAACTTCAACTGCACACAGTCTCCTGCTCCAGGCAATGATCTGCTCTGCTTCTTCCTACTTCAGCAGCTCTTTCTCACTACCAAGAAGGACAATAAAACCCCCCAACTCCATCTCCCCAACCGTGATCCTGAATGTTCTGCATTTGTGTCAGTGCCTTTGAGTCACGCAGGAAGCGTGGCCATGAAGAGAGGGGGGGCTGCCAGGCAGAGCCAAGGACTCGCAGTCCAATCCACCTTGCCAGCAGCAAAACAGGAGCATAATTCTTACCACAGCACTTCAGAGCAGGGGCAGGGAACACCAAGGGAAATGTCACCACGACTGGGTGCATGAGGTGAATGTGACCCTCTAAAATTAGCAGGAACTTGCACATCCCTTTTTAGTGCTGCAATAATTCTCCCCGAGTAGGGAAAATAAAGACTGGAGCATACGGTTTCTATCTGTGCTGCACAGAAACTGATTAAAAATGCTAACAACCATGATTGTCCAACAACCAGGAGCTCCCAAGAGGCTCATACACACAGATGGTGATTAGTTTGGGATGGCCAGAACAATCACTAGTACCATGTTGCAGTAACACCCACAGACTATCTGTCACAGTCCCAGGAGACACTTAAAGGCTGTTTACTTCATACAGTTAACTTGAACCATAAGCTTTACAAGCCTCTTTGATACATTTTTAATCACTCTCCTCATAAACCTATAACATTTGCCTGCACTGGTACATGGTTGGGTTCTGTGTATCACAAACTCCTCATCAGGCTGGAGGGAGGATGACGGTGACGTTCCTGGCAAGCCCACCGTGTCACTGCTGCCCAAAGCCCCATGTCACCTCTGCCAGAACCCCCTGTGTCCCCACTGTCCACACCCACCATGTCACTGCTGATCGAACTCACTGTCACTGCTGCTCAAACCCACAATGTCACCTCTGCCCAAACCCCTGTGTCCACTGCCCAATTCCACAGTGCCACCTCTGCCAAAACCCCCGGTGTCACTTCTTCCCAAACCCCTGTGTCCACTGCCCAATTCCACAGTGTCACCACTGCTCAAACCCACTGTGTCCCCACTGCCCAAGCCCAGGGCTCCCACCGTGTCCTGAGCCCCCCTGATCTCCAGACAGGTATGGTCCAGCACAGCTCTCCCTGGCAGTGCCAAAATCAAGACATTGATAGTGGTCATGCAACAAACATTAAAATATTAAGCCAATTGTTTATTTTTGAAGATTTCCATTTCCCAAACGCTCTGTGGCTCTGGGTAAATAAATGCTTGCATTAAGGCTGGTGCAGAGACTGGGAGGGGTTTTTCTGCTAGGTCCAATATCCCAAATGTTTCTGAGCACTTTGTGCATTGTTGCTGCCAGTACTGTATTTCTTCCAGAGATCATAATCTTTCTTTAAACAAAATGAACAGTTTTGTAATTTAGACCTCTCAAAGACGACTCTCCAAACAGCAAAGCAGCCCTGCCCTCACCCCCAGGCAAAGAACAGGGTCTGGAGGCTGCAATCCATCTCACGTGAGCAAACAGGGCTGTTTGTCCAGGCAAAGCCCTGAGTGCTACAGAGGAATTAATCACTCCTAAAACCTTGTCCAGAGGCAGGGCTGGGGAAGCAGCCCCAGACACCAAGCTTAGCTCTGTCAGGGCAGTGATTGCCCCGGGGAGCTGGTGCAGTGAAGTCACTGGGAAAGCAGGTTAATTTACAGCACAGGGAGATGTGGGGCACCGGCTGTGGAAAGCCACTTCTGCTGCCGCCCTCACTGGCGTAAATTTAAATAACTCCCACAGAGAAATCCAAGATTCACACTGAGCAAATGTTAGTAGACTCTGCTTCTCCTTTGTTGTCAGTTTTTCTCCTTTAATTGCCTCATCTGTTTGGAGAGAATATGTGCCCACAAATGGATTTTTTTTAATGTTTCCTTTGCCACCTATAAAGTTGTTTCTGCTTCTGTCCCTTACCCATATGAGATCACTTCCCACCTCGGGGCAGTATGAGGTAACCCAGTTTAGAGGTCTCAGGACAGATCTCAGAAACTGGAAAGTCATGGCTTCACTTGGGGACCTTCAGTGAGTGAAAATGGGATGGGGTGTTAATACCCTGTTCAAAGAAGTGGAAAGAAAATATTGAAAAACCAAGAGACAAATTAAATGTGAAGGAATCAATCAATATACAAGTCTTAAAATGTAAAATCCTACAATACAGAGGTGCCAGATGGCATTATGGATAGGTAGCTCAGCTGTTGTGTTAGTGGTGAAAATAATTCTTTCTTTGTAGAAAAAATTAACAAAATACATAGTTTCAATAAGAGGTATCTTAATACTAGAGAAACTTCCTGTATTTATTAAAAATACAGATTACTTTAAGAATTTGATGCAGATTTTGAAAATCAAAACTCAATTCTATGCTGTTGGGGAGCTTTGGTGTTTCATTATTTAATTTTAAAACATATCACAGACCAGTGGCTAGAAGCAATTAAAAACATAAGTATTGGAAATTTCCAAACATAAAGAAGCACCAGACAATATTTGTTTTCACTTTATTTTTGCTTCTACTCACACATTGCCAGTCTGAAGTGTAAAAATCTGTACTGGCATCTCCATAGCATTACCTGTCACGAAGATGTCCAAGCCTTTTTTTATCTCAGCTTTGCCTTATAAAGCCTTGTGAAAACATTAGATTATATATTGTTTAATTTAGCATCTATGGCTGTCCAGCCCAGCCTTATGGAGCCACGACAGCTCCCACTGTGAGTGTGGGGCTTGCACACCTGGCCCTGCCGTGGTGGTGGGACCTCTCACACTCTGTGAAGCTCTGCAGTCCCTCTTCCTTATAGACCTAAGATCCCCAAAGAAACCCAAACCAAGCTGAGAGCAGAGCGTGGCTGGTGTGTGCAGACACCTGCAGAGGGCTGGGCCAGCCCCGTGCCCGTCATTTCCCGTGTGCTCCTGTGTGTGTCCAGCTGCTTTCATCTCCTGAATGGTGAGGTCCTGACAGGGACTGTCTTGGCTCAGCACCTACCAAAAAGGGCTTTTGTCTGGACATCCACTGCTAATTCCAGAGTGATGGGGGCACCCAAATTCAAGGAGCTTGAACAGTGTGAAGGTCACAGCAGGGCTATTGAGTGGCCATGAGCCCCTGTCACACTGGAGCCCAGTAATCCCTGGGGGTGACCAAACTCGTGTTTGGGGTAAGGCAGCAAAGCCACAGCAGGGTGAACTCAGAGCAGCCAGCCCTGCCCTGTGCCTCCACCACCAGACAACACTTCCTCCTCCATGAGCCTTCCACATGGCACCACAGCTCTGGGCCCTGTTTGCCAGAGGCAAATACTGACACAGAGAAACTCTTCTCCACCCAGATTGCATAGATGGGAATGTATTGCCCAATCCAGCAGCCAAAAGGATTAATGGAAATGTGCCTTGCTTACTTGTGAGCTCTCTACTCCCCCACCCACCCACAGACATAAACTTTTACAGCTTTGGCTACTTAAGATCTTAACCAGACAATCTGCACAGGGTTATAAACCATGGTAGGAACCCTCAGGCAACAGGGGCCCTACATTAGCAACCACTCGGCATTGAACAATTAGATTGATACTCATCAATCATTTACTTGAAAAGAAGAAGAAAATATATTAAAAGGGACTGCAGGGGATTTATCTTCCCATACTGATAAATTGTTAAGAATTAATGAACTAAAGCAACTCTGAAGGAAAAGTAAAGCAAACCCCCCAAAAACCTCAACCACCACAAAATCCCCACAGGCCCTCAGAAAGCTCTTAAAGGGGCTCCTGTGTTAAAGATACTTTGTCCTCTCTGGCCTGATGGGCTTTTTGCTTTTGTTTTAGTGTGTGTCTGGTAATGTTGATGATATTCTCCATCCACTGGTCTTTCCCTGGCACTTTGCATCCCAAGCACAGAACCACTTTTTCGTTTCTTCCTGGAGGAAGGGAACAAACACCACAGTTTGCAATCCCTGTTCACCAACCAGTTCTGACCTGCATATGGGCACTGTTCTTAATTTGGCAGAAGGCTATTTAAGAAACTTCCCACCCCTTTCTATCCTTTAAACTGTCAAGCCCTGCAGCACAGCTAGAGCCACGAAATTCAGCAAGGTGCCCAAACTTTGTGCGATACAAAGCTCCCTGGCAGCTTACAAATAGCCCGAGGGCTGTGCAGAGCTCACATTAAACAGAACAGATTGCAGCTGCCTCCCCATCACACAGAGCTGTGGGCACAGAGATCAGAGGTCCTGTCACTCACTGCTCTGCACAGGCCCTGCCACTCTGTTTGCTGCGTCTCTGCCTGTGTCATTGCTGATCATCAAAAACATGTTCATTTTATTTCCCTTTCATCTGACTCAGGCGTCCTCGGATGCAGTAATAAGGAAGAGCTGATGGGGAATGCTGTCCATTCCCTGGTGCAAGAGGAGATCATTCATGGCTGCTTTATTTCCTTGTCTCTGCTGTTACACACAGGAATGATGCTGTTCTGCAGACTCCAGAGCAGGATTTGTTTTGGGAGCTCTGTGAGAACTTTGTCCATGTGCTGCTGACTCCTCATGGCACAGGGATTGCTGCTGGGGATGTGGATGTGTGTGTTGTGGGCAAACTGCTGAAAATATTTACGTGCTGGAAGTGCCAGCCTGTGTTGACAAAGCAGAAACTCATGTTTCTACTGTTCATCCCTTTCAAGAATAAAGAAAATGGGAAAAAAACACTAAAGGAAAATTAAACTAACCGACCAACAAACCAAAAAAAAACTCAAGAAGGATTTTTTTATATTTATCAAATTTAAAGATTCAGTTCTGAATATGATTATGAAAATAAGGAGGTTTTTAGATTGAAAAACAGATACTTGTAGTCACTCCTGATGTGGGTTTTTTTCCCACCAAAAAGACACCACCACCCCAAAAAAAGAAGACCTGTGAGCAACTGCTTTTTCATGACAAAATTCAAAATGTTGAAACTCCCTATTTTTACTAGATAATAGTGTTTCATTTCCAAAGGAAAAGAAGTATTGAAGTTGTGTCCAAAATGAAATTAATCCAAATACAGTGAAACCTATTTGCCATTAAAGAATGGGTTTTTTCAGTCCCCCTTGGATTACACTATAGGCAAATAAAATTTGTCCTTCCTGCTCCCTTGTATGGAGCTTTTTCTATGAATGTTCTCTTGAGAAACAGCCACTCCCACCCTCACTGTGACCATGGCAATAACAGACAAGACCCCTAAGGACTAAACATAAAAGATCATAAGAAGGATTCAGATTGAAAAGGGAATAAAGGGAATTAATCCCCCCATGTTTGCATGTACATATGTGTGTCTGTACATACCAGCCCATGTGCACTGAAGGACACAAAGATTGATTTAATTTTCAGCTGCTCACAGATGGCAACTTCCCATCCTGGCTTGCATGAATCATTCAAACCTTCCTCTGCAGCCTTCCAGATAAGACAGAAGCGATGCAAGAGGCCTTGAGCCAGCCCCTTTGCACACAGGTGAAATCCACCTAAATTCTTCATTATGTAAGGGAGAAAATGAAGCCTATCTAATAAAATTAATAGCAATAATAATACTTTGCATTGCTAAAATGCCTTCCAGCTGAGGAACTCAAGGCTTGATAATTAATGTCTCTTTAATTTTATTTCTATCGATTAAAGATCCAGCAGAACAAAAAAAAGAGTCTATTAACAAAAGCTAATGTGATTTTCAGTAGGAGCTGGTTACAGGGAGGAGCAGTGGTGCTGCCACTCGGGCTGCACAGACAGACATCTAGACAGTACACATGTCCATACATTCCCTAAATTAGCACACCCTCCACTCGGCGGTTGTTCGGGGAAATTAGGCAGTTGTGTATAACTGTAATGAGGTCATACAGGGTCTGATCTCCACTGGGATTTAATTAACTCTGAATCTTATAAATATTGTGCTGAATTATCGTTAAATTTGCATAAAGGTTAGAATCAAGCTGGACCAGCCCCATTTACCAGGAGGGCTGAAAATAAAACCTCAGAGTAAAGACCCTTTAAACAATGTTTTTGTATTGCAGCACAGCCTTGTTTTGTGCTGGGACTGAAAATATATTTAAGGAGAAGGAAGGTTGAGAGGGAGGGGAAGAAGGAGGCTATATTTCACACAGACTTTCTAGATAACTTCAAACAGACTAATAGAATGGTGGTTTGCAGCCCAGAGATAACCCATTCCTCCAATGGCCTTACTCTCAGTAAAAGGAGATTGTATCAAATATATACACAGTTATCAAGAAATCTTTTCCTCTTTTTTATTTTTATTATTAAAGTAATGCCAGACATAAAATACCATTGCCAGGCAGACCAGAATGACAAAAACTGTAGAGGTGGAGGCACAAGAACTAACTCTGCTCCAGGGGAAAGTAGGGCTGTGGCCTCCTTTCCAAAAATTCCTGCTCAGATTTTACCCAGGCACAAGCCCCACTGTTTCTGAGGAGAACCAAGTGAAGATGACACAGGGAACTGCAAGATTTGATACCACTCACAACCTCACGTACAAGGCTAGGTTGGATGGGGCTTGGAGCAGCTTGGGATACTGGAAGGTGTCCCTGCTATGGCAGGGGTGGCACAGGATGGGCTTCAAGGGTCCCTTCCAACCCAAACCTTTCTGGGATTCTCAACTGATTTTAAATTACTGTCATCCTAACGAAAGCCTTTGGAATGAGGCAGAGGCAACAGAACCATCCCTACGTTGTTGCTTGGCTGCTGAGGGAAGAGGGATAGAGCTGGGAAAGGAGACAAGGCACAGCTGCCCTGGGCTGCAGGCTCTGGGCTGCAAGGGCAGCCAAAGGGCAGCTGGAAGGGCCACAGGTCCTTCCCAGCCCTCCACCTCCTGTGCCAGCGTGCTGTGGCTGTGGCTTTGTTTGCTTTGAGCATGTAGAAACAGCAGCAGCTCCTCTCGTGGCTGCACTGCACCACTGAACTTTCACTCCAGAGCCATGGAATTCCTGGGCAATAGTCCTGCTTGCCAAGGCTCACCAGCAGCCCCTGGCCAGCCAGACCAGACTAATCCTCTGTCAGCAGGACCTGCTGGGCCCTGCCTCCATCCTGTCCTGCAGCACTGCCACAGATGTGAGCCAGCCTGTGGACAGCCAGGGACTGCAGAGCTCCAATGTTCCTGCCAGGGCTCCAGAAGCTCCAAGGAAGGTTTTCCTCTCTGCCAGAATGTACAGTGCTGTTCAAGAACAGCTCTCTGTGCTGACCACAGTCCCTTGGATCTGCTCAGTGATTGCCCCAAAACCCCTCTGGCACCAGTGTCAGCCAAGGCGTGTCACAAATGGCAAAGCAGAGCACAAATGACATGCCAGAGCTGTCCCAGGGCATGAGCTGGCATGGGCACATGGATAGAGGAGGAAGGCACAGCCTGTAGAAATCACTGGATGGATGAGGCCATCCAGAGATGTTACAGCACCTGGATCAACCTTGCTGAGTGAGGTGATAACAGTAAAGCTCCCTGGGGCCAAACCTGCACTGGAAACTTCAGACAGGTTCACCTGGGCTGGATCACATTCCTTTGGGTTTCACTTCACCTGGCACTGCACTCAGAGCATGCTGGAGCAATTGGCTCTTTCATCCCTCACCCTGCTACATCTCTGGGTGGGGAATGCTTTAGAAATGACTTGAGGTAACCTGCTAAAGAATGTGTTCTACAAAGCAGCTAAAAATGTGATTTGAATCAAAACATGCACAAGAAATTAATTTTGTTAATCAATGAGGGTGCCTTACATCCCATGGCAGTTGCATGGGAAACGACCTTCAGCAGGGCCCAACCAGAGTGGGTCACAGAGGTCACCACGAAAGGACAAGCACAAGACCTGCCCTAGGAGCACAATTCATGCAGGAGGAGATGACTGGAATGAGCTGGAATGACAGGCAAAGACCTGCTCTGAACATCAAAATGTCTTGCTTGACTTCTCTCACAATGTAATTCTCTTCATAAAGCAGCACAAGACAGAAAACCTGAAGGAAAATGGGTGTGTAAAACTTATTCTAGGAACTGCCTGTGTGACAGCTGAAGCCTCACCATGTCCTTCTATCACCTTCCCTATAAGTGTATCAAACACTTCTAAAAAATTAAGAAATGGGAAACATATAACAGTTTCTGAATTATGCTGCACATCCAGAGTCACCTGCAAAGTGCAGCATTAAGGGTCACCCATAAATATTCACCTGAAAGCAGAGCTTTACTTCCACAACCCCATGGTTTGTCCATATGCCTCTCTGCCAGCTACAGTTCTGCACAAATCAGTGAAATCACAGATCAAAGGAAACTCTTTTGAGCTTCGAGGAACCGTACAACAACTCACTCCCTGCATGTGTTAATATCACTGCATAAACTGTCATGCTTATGGCACATTCTGGCCAAGACCATTTGTTGCTTTGTTCTGGTAAGTGGCATTTAAAATTGGTACTCTCCTCTTCAAGTCTGTTTTTCCCTTCTGAAATTCCCCCTAAATGCATGGTAGGCATAGTGATATTAGGTCAAAGGCTGGAGTTGAGGATCTTGCAGGTCCTTTTGGAACCTTACTGGTTCTCTGGTTCTATGATTCTGTGATCACTGAAGATCCAGCTTCAACCTGTCCCGTGGTCTTACCCTGGCCTTCTACAAGGGAGCACTTCACCTCCTGGCCTTCTTCACAATTGAAACTTGCCCACTGTTATGGGGAAAATCACTTTGTTTTTGCCCAGCTCTCCCCACACTCCTCATGAATAGCCACCAAGGTTGGACTTGAGGATCTTGCAGGTCTTTTTCAACCTTACTGGTTCTCTGGT
>NW_024373368.1:1507135-1569635 GCF_014805655.1 Passer montanus
TGAAAAGGAAAGTTAACCACATAATCAATAAAAAAAAATCCAATTACAGTCTATGGGGGAGCAACCCTGCGTGCAGTAAAAGTCTCACTGGCAGGGCGGATGAAGCCACAGAGCCCTGGGCACGAAACCAGCGGCGCCAGGCTGGGCTGGGGCTCCAGCAGGGCAGGGACCCTTTTCCTGCAGCTGGGAAGGGAGCAGGCAGCACAGACCCTGCACAATGCCTTCCTGGGACCTCCCAAAGCACCACCGAGCACAGAGCAGCCTCCCCTGCAGCCTGCCCCGCCTGGAAGGGCATTTCTCTCCGTTCAGGTGTCTCTTTTCAAGGCGTGCAGGGCTATTTCTCCTTTCTTCCATCAGCCACTATTCATCCAGGTGGAGCTTTTGCTGCCTCTAGGAGGTATTCCCAGCAAACCCATTATCGTGGTTTCAGACCCTCAGAGAGTCCATGCTGCAGCTGGGACTCGGTGATACGGTAGATTTGGGGGGTAAATTGGGCAGCTCTAAGCCAGAGGAGGAACCATAACCACCTCATTTCCAGAGCACAGGAAGGGCTTTGTAGATTTTAAACCTGGCTTGGTCCCCGTGTATCACAGGACACCGAGGAAATCAGAGCTTATCTCTTTCCTCTCCTTGTACCAGAAGGATGAGAGTTTCAGTCCGAAATAATTTAGTAAAATAATTTCATATCTATTAAAAAATGCACACAGGTATCGTGCCATGAAGAAGGATTTCAAACGCTGAAAGCATCAGGCCATAGTTTCGTATTCCTTACTTCAGGATCACACTCTGCCGCATCTTCTGGCATGGTGTATTTTATTTGAATTAGGCAGGAACAAACTGGCAAGAAATACTTTTATTCCTGTTTGGGGGCAAAGATGATGCCTGGTTCATGGTGGATGACAATGCTGGGTCCAGCTGCAGTCTTCCAGAACAAAGTTATCCCTTCTAAATTTGTGACTACATTAGAGTCAGGGTTTCTAGGACATCAGCACATTGTGTCATATGACTGTGGACTTTAAATTAAATCCCAGATCAAGATTTACCTTCTATGGAACCACTGTTTTAGTTCTCCTTGATGTGGTAACAAGAGTATCAGCACTGGGACAACCCACATGTGACATAACCTTGTGTTTTAGCAGCATCACAGCAAAGCTGAACTTGTGACTTGTCCCATGAAGTCACTGAGAGGAGGTTGTTCACACCATATGATGATACAAGAAAAAATGTGACGTGTCAGAGGAAACTTCTGCTAAAACATGCAGAGCAGAGATGTGAGGAAGCAACACGAGCCCTCAGAGCACAGTTTTAGCATCACAAGGCAACACTGAACATGCCAGAGTAGATGACAATGACCTTCAGACCGGGTAACATCTGAAATTAACCACTTTGCTTTCAGCTACACCAGTACCAACCAGCACACAGCAGCAGGATTGCTGTGCCCCAGCTCAGCAGGGTCAGGGCAGGCAGCAGGGCCCCAGTGCTCCTGTGGGACAGCAGGAGGGGACAGCAGCTGCCGATGTCCCCAGCCCTGAGACATGCCTGGCAAGCAGCCCAAACACCCTGTGCAGTCACCTAATGATGATCTCTGCCAGAAACTGCCTCCTGGTCTCCTCATTGATCATCTGTGGGTTGGTTTGTTCTTAAAGAGGAACAACAAGGCAAGGTGGTGTGGAAACGGGTTTTCTGGATTTTAATCTAATCTTTAATATACTTTTAGCACTAAAGAAAAGGCAACGAACAAACACAAAGTATCCGATTTTTCTTTTCATTTGGGTTTTATCCCTCACTATCCATGTTGCAAATGGTTCATGGCTAGTTGAGTAACAGGAGAGAAAACAGCAAAAAATCAGTCACTGCTGCTGGGCCATTTTTCAGAATGACTTCCAGGAGTGGTGAATTCATCATGGAAAACAACTGGCACTGAAACTGCACTTCAGACTACTCCCAGGATAACAAATGAAACAAAAGCCATCCAGGGAGCATCTATTTCGGTTTGAGATTCATTCCTGTTTGTACTGCTGCTCCTGTGCTGCCATGGTCCCACCAGGCCCAGCTGCAGCTGAACTTCCCACAGAGCACCTCCTGCTCTGCAGATGCTTCCCATGGAAATTCCTTCTGAGGCCTGGCTTCCCAGGGCTGCAAGGGTGCAGGTACCAGATAATATTTCCTCTGGGTGGGAAGAAGACAGGAGGAGAGTGACAGTCCTGAGGCACAATCCAAAATCAGGCAGGAGCAGCACTGCAGCACCAGGGTGATATCTGACAGTCTCCCACAAACCTCAGGCTGTGCCTTCTCCTCTTTCTGGGCAGTTCTGCAGAAAGCTGCAGCAGCACCTTGGCAGCTACTGGTCAGCAGCCCAGCTTCCCTCTCTGATGCAGGCTGGCTCTGCTAGCCAGGCTTTCTGTGAGGAGCAGCTGCCCTGTGAACAATGCTGCCTGTCACTGCAGCACCTCGGTGCCACCGTGCAGGCTGGACACAGCCCCACCTCCATCCTGGGATGCCTGGAGGCACGGAGCTTGCACAGTGCCCAGGGTCAGGGCTGTGTGGAGCACATCCACAGGAAGCTGCTCCTGCATGGTCCTGCCAAGATCCCCAAGCCCTGCAAGAAGGAGCTCAGAACCCTGGGTGAGGACACATCCAAGCAAAGCCAAGGCACTGCTGAGCTTGTCAGAAGGAAGCAGTCAGAGAAATTTTGGATAAACTTTGCTGGACACAAGGGCTGGTCGAGGGAAGGGGCAGGAGGCAGCTCCGTCCATGCTCTGGCTGGGCTGAACCCATTCCCTGCTCACTGTCACCCTGCCAGTCACAGCCTCCTTGGGATTCAGAGCTGCCAAAAGCACTGAATCTGTGTCTTCTTTGCACTTGATAGCAGCATTCTTGGATGCAAATGTTAGCACTTTACCCTAACCCAATTAATACCTAGTGTTCAGCCACAGCACTGATTAACATGTTGTTCACAGTGATTAAAACATTTCTTCTCCATTACCATACAGTTAAATGCTTGGAAGAGAGCTGCACTTAATGGGATACAGGCAAGGTTGCAAATCATGGCTGTCACACTTGGGGAGGGGAAGGAAAAATCCAGCCTTTTTTCCTGCTTCTCCCTCTTCTTTTAGAGTTGCTAATTAAGGGCTGACTTTTTGGGCAGAGAAAGAGGGGGGTGGAGGATGGGGAAAAGGAACTTTAGGTAATTGAAAGAATCCAATTCATGCAAGTGCCTGACTGGTGCTAACCTACATCATTAAAGTTGCCAGCTAACAAACATCAAACACAGGCCAGTATTAATGAAGCAGATGTATTAATTTCCGATTTCTGAGAAAGCTCAGCAACTGGCTGGCTCGCCAGCTTCCTCTCCCTCTCCCTCCCTCTCTCCCCATCTGACAGCACTATTAATGATCTTTAATGCCCCACAGGCACTAATGGGTCCCGCTGGGAGTCCAGAAATACTGCAATTTGTATTGAGGATTTAGACATAACAACAAAAAGGGAGCTGGGGAGCAGGCGCTTGATCAGTCGCTTCCCCCTGTGGAACAGCACAACAGAAAAATAAATGACAGCTCTGCGATTAAATCAAGCCTTCTGCTTTAAGTGCCAGAGAGTGTGTGATTGTCACTAACAATCTCCGCTTGTTAACACCGCTGGGCTATGAGCAAACAGCAGTCAACACTCCCCACCCCCGAACGGAGGCGGGCTACCTATTACTTCATTTATCCAGCTCCATCCTGAGGGGAAACAATTCCCTCCTGGCATGGCTTGGGGAGGGGGTGGGGGGTTGTTATTGTTATTGGTTTTAAATAACTTCTGTTATTCATGGATTGAAAACCTGAAGGGAAAAGCGAGGTGGGGGGAGAAAAAAAAAAGCCATCTGCTGCCACGTTCAGTCAGGCAATTACTCCTGGAATATTCGAGTGCAGGACATGACCCATCGCTGCTGGTCCCCACCATCCCCCAGGCCGGGGAGCAGCGCTGGGAGCAGGCAGGGATGGGAAGAGGGAGGGATGTGTGTCCCTCTCTGCAAACCTCACCAGAATCGCTCAGATATTAGCGGCAATCTCTTAGATTTTAACAGCAATCCTTTCGTGTTGTTTAGTTCAGGACAAGCTGTGTGTCTCTGCCTTCACCCCTCATCAGTCCGTCGAGGTTTAGATTCTGCTCATTTTAGCCAGCAAAGAAAACCCAGCGGGCTCGTATCTACAGCTCCATTTGGCCGTGGATGCTCCGAGTGGCAACAGCAGACCAAAAAAGCCTGGCTGGTACAATAAATACCCAGAGCCCAAGGACCTCCTCCCATCCAAGCCAATCCCCAAACTCCCGCCGAGTTCAAAGGAAGCAAGCCTGAGCCCCCAGGCTGTTTCTGAATGTGCCAACAGCAGGAATTATCTGAGCAGGATAATTATTTCTCTTAGCTAAGAGGCAAGATATCCTTCTCACGGATACAAACTTCAAATATTACCGCACTGTTTCAGTTAGACAAAGACCAAAGAAAGGCACAACAGCTTCTTATCATGGAGTTTTCTGTTCAGATGGAAATATATCAGGGACAAGGCTTTAAGTCTGACATTGGCTGTCCAGACATTTTCATAACACCAACAGCATTTGGAATTTCACCTGCGAAATTACTCATATCTTAAGCATTGTAGATTTATGGTTTAGATATAAAAAAGAGACTTTTTGACTCCATCCAACAGAAGAAAGCAACAGATGGAGAGGAAGGCTGGGCAATTAAAAAAAAAAAAACAAACCAAACCAGGAACAACCACTTTCCCCAAAATAATTCCTTAAAAATTTGCCTTCATATCTGTTTCCAGATGAAATGGAGATGTTGTTACATGCAATTTAATTACAAAGTACTTCTAGATGGGAATGGAATGAGTCAGAGTTTGGGTTTTAAATACTGCTACCTGAAACTTTCCTAACTTCATAACCAGGCTGTGGATTTTACTGTGCAGATCGGTGTGCCCGAACTTTCAATGCGCTCACACAACACACACAGAGCCATTTATTATGTTTCTCCTCTGCTCTCAGAGTTAGGCAAAATACCCTGAAGACCTATAATAAACTCATGATTTCTTGGAGGAACAATTTAGGTTATTTTTAAATGTAGATCTTAAAAGTTGTAGGATTACTGGATGGGAAGATATCAATCAAGTGATTCAAAATGTCCATTCTCCTTAAGTGAGTGATGTATCTTCTTTCTTCTTGCCTGTCTTCTCCTCTTTTCTGTGTCAGTCATACATCCTGGCTGCTATTCACACTTCATTCACAATCCTCTGTACCTATAATCTCTGTTATTTGGCTGTCGACTCCTCATGCCTCATTAGGCATGTTTGACACCTGCACCTAATACCTTTTCACTGGCAGTGCAGGACAGCTTTTGACAAGAACAGATATTTTTCCACAACAGCTATAAAGAAGGTCTTCCCAGTGTGTACCATGTGTATTTTATGGGATTAATGTGATTTTTTCTCCCCTTATTCAATAAACTTACATCTTATTCCACTCTCGTTGTTAGACACAAGTGGATTTTCTTTGTCTTGGCCAAAGGGATGTGTGCATGTGTCTGTGAGAGGGTAAAGCTGCAAGAGCAAAGCAGTAATTTGGGCCAATGGGGCCTGCATTAAGTACCCAAACCAAGACAAACGTCTGCACGTCTGTGTGTCTATTTTAAAATAGTATAAACCTAATTAACATGATAGCTTTTCTATTTATAGGCATAGATGACATTACTCCTAAAGAAAACCCTCCTATTAATTTGACTTGAACTAATTAAAATAGAGCACCAAATTACGAGAATTCCTGGACTAATAAATTACTGTACCACTCAAGAGCATGAAACTAATTCTTTTGGGACTGTAACTTGATTTGTTAAAGTGCAATGAGTGGTTGTTCGATGTCATAAATGAGTTAAAAACAAGTGAAAAGCTCCAGGGTCAGCGCAAGTCAAACACGATCCTCCACACCACTTATTTAGGGAGGTTAGTGCTAATTGAGGAGACCCCACTGGGCAGTGCCAACCCAAAGCTGAAGGTGCACACAAGCTGTGTGAGGCACATGGGGCTGACACACCCACACCAGCCTGGCCAGACAAATCCCCCGGGTACCAGTAAATCCCCACAGGTTTGGAGGCATTTCTAGAGATGACAATAATGACTAAAATATGAGGCTAGGGAGGCATTCCTCTCTTACACTGTTTTTATCATTCTTATTAGAACAGAAATTGTGAAGGGCAACTTGGTTTCAGCCTGGCTGCTTTCCCTTGCAATTGAGCAAAGCTGGAACTGATTTTTCAACAACATTCAGCCTCTCTGTCAAAATCCAGCTCTGTGCTGTAAACTGAGAAAAACAGCCTAGTGCTACAGGGAGAAGGATCCCATCCTTCCATGTCCTGAGTCTACACAGATTTACTGGTACTTTCCCTACCTGGCTTGGGAACTCTAGCTGGGGGAACCAGGTCACATTTTCAGAAATAGTGATTTCAGTAGATGTCAAACAAGATTTTCCTGCAGCTGTTTTTCAGTTTCCTTTGGTTCTTCAGACCAGCTGAAAGGAGTCAGGATAAAAGCAATCTGAGCACCCCTGGCACACTGTGAACTCGGGACCAGGGATGCAGGTTGCCTTTTCTATTTTCTCCTAAATAATAGATCTTTTGTTGTTGTTTAATTTCTCTTTCCAGTTCAGTGCCAAGGCAAATGTGAGTAAAGGTTGAAATGGCAACTTTACAATAGTAGTAATAATAATAATAATAATAATAATAATAATAATAATAATAATAAAAAGAATAAGCCCCAGGAATCAAACATAATGATTCCAGCCCAGTTCCCCCACACACCGTGTGGCCAGTCCTTTAGAAGACCTCCCCTGCTATGTTCTTGTACAAAGGAAACTATCTGCTTCCCACATCTGGCATTATATTTGGCTGTCCTCACATTAAAATTAAATTCTGATAAAAATGGGCATAAAGGCACAAGGGTTAGTAGGAACCAGCTCGCAGCAGTATTGATGAGAACAGCTTGCAGCTGGAAGCCTGAGATAACACAGTTTGTCAGAACGCTGTCACACAGCTGCCTGCATAATGAGGGAAGGAAAAAAAAAAAAAGCTCTTTCATTTGTTATCAGTCGAAATCTCTAAAAGAGATGCATCATTTAGAAGTAGCCTGACTAATGGTCAAGTTCTACAGGGATGCAGATGGGATGTGGAAAATATTCCCCACCAGCAAAGCCCCAGGCTCCATCATCCTTAGCAACCCGAGCTGCTGCCAATGCGAGTGGACAGGCCAGCAAGTACCTTTTGCTCTATAAAATGGGATCTCAGATGATGAGCTGGGGTTTTAAAAGGTGCCGGTGGTAAAATCCAGTTGTTAAAGTGATTTTGCTAGGACTGTCACTGTCATGCCTCTCTTAGACTCAACGCCCTAAGTGTGTAGCTTTTCTATCTCTATTTAGGATTAACTCAGAGTAGCACAACTGGAACAAAATCACTCCTAATTTACACTGCTGCCAGGGAAGGCTCAGACCCATAAATCTCTGGAAATACACAAGGCACACTCTTGCAATGTATAAATTAATTCAATTAAAAGTAATTGTTTTAAAGCACAATTTTTAAATGAATTTCCAGTTCTTCAGGGTTTCCAGCCCTCCTTTCACATGGCTCTGTGTGGAAAATGAGGCTGATGCACCTCAGGAGCTGCTGGAGGTGGGACCAAGGGTCCATCTAGCCCAAAGTCCTGTCAGACTGCTGGAAAAGTGCCTCCACCCAAGGGCACCCACCACAGACCTACTCATCAGGAGAGCTTCTTTTTGTCCCCGCTATCTGCTAACACGTAGTCTGTGACATTCACAAGGGGAAAAAAGTCTTTAATAGGACATTTTAAAGACTATTTTCTTTGGATGGCTCATCAGGAGAGCTTCTTTTGTCCTCACTATCTGCTAACATGTAGTCTGTGACATTCACAAGGGGAAAAAAGTCTTTAATAGGACATTTTAAAGACTATTTTCTTTGGATGGACAACATCAGGGCAGGAAGTTAAACAGGAGAACCTCTCACTGATTTATTGCTGTCAGAAATCAGATGTCTGGTTATCAAATTTGAAACCCCCCCAGAGCTCAGAGCACCTGCAGCAGGTGGGGAGGCAGGAATGGCAAAGCTGAGCAGTGACTTTTGGCTTCCAACAGCAACACGAGCTTCAATTTGTTCAGCTGGTTTTGCCAGGTAAAACTGGGTACAAAGGAGAGGGAACAGAGCCCCAAAAATGCCAGGTATTGCTTGTGACCTTTCACAGAGGCACACCTTTGCCGTGTGGCCAGCTGCCTGTGCAGTTAAAAGGCCAAGCACTGCTGAAGGTATTTTCTCTCCCCTTGCCAAATGTTAATGTGTGCCGAGGCGTTCTCAGGGACTTCACAAGGTTCCCAGCCTTCCACAGAAATCTCCTTCAGACTTCCAGTGAATTGTGAAAAACAATTCCTATGATTTAAAGAGAGTCATATGTATTATTTCTCCTGTCTCTCTCCATTTCTAAAGGCATCAGGGATGGTTAGGTGATTTTGATGTGTCTCTCCCCTCTCTTTACATCCCTCATGTGTTGCTCATTTTCTCCATTCCATTTGGCATACAAGCATCCTCTGTCATGTCCTGTTTCTGATCCTTTACCCTTGTACTCTGGATTGCTGCTGCACTTCAAAGGGGGTTTGTGTCTCACCCAGGAGGGAAACAAGGGCAGCTCCTGACAACACTGCACTGGCTACAAAGCTGTTTCTGCAGCACCACAAGCCTTGCCTTACTCACACGTGCTGCACTGGCTTCTGCAAATGCTGGGATAACAAAAGCTCTGATTTTGAAAGGTGTATTTCCTTACCATCATTCTAAACTTTCATAGAGATGGATCTAGATTTGACTTCTTTTTATTTATTTATTAAAATTTCTGGGATTCAAGCAATCCACGTACAAAAAGGGAAATTCAGAGGAAAAATAGGAAAGTGGCACATTAAAATAGGAATATGGCATAACTAAAACTGTGGTTAAAGAATGGCAACTCAAAAGAAAAAAACCCAAAAGCTTCATATTAAAGGAAGGCAAAATTATTAAAATCTGCAAATTGTTGAAATAGCAACAGAAAAATTCCCTCTTTTCAATCAAATTTTGTAGATACTTCCATGTAGGTCCTAAAATCATGGTATTCGCGCGTTTTTTGTCCTCCCCTTTACCATGGATGATGCCCTGACTCCACAGTACCTTCCACTACTACAGTTTTGAATAGAGCTATGCTGGCTCTAAGAACAGTTCTACAGTGTTTTATGGAAAAGAAAAAAATATCACACCAATTTTTTTGGGTTGTCCCCTAAAAATCCTCTTTGCCCATCTACTGCACCCTTTTCAGCCTGCGCCCAGCTCATCCAGACTGCCTTTAACTGGGCTTGCCTACACCTACAGAGCTGATGGAGGAAACAGGGTGGGGAAATCAGGAACTGGGAAATGGAACGTGGCTTCTGCTGCTGCTGAGCTTCACTCTCCTGACACAGGAGGCTCCAAAGGGAGGGGAAGGAGGGACATCTGGGAGGTGTGTGCAGGGTTGCTCCAGCCTGGAGCAGGGTGCCAGGGACACAGCGCTGCTTTTGAGCTGGAAGGGAGCCCCAGGGATCACCCAGTGCCACTCCTGGCCCTGCACAGACACCCCAACAATCCCAGCCAGGCCATCCCTGGAGCTCCTGGAGCTCTGGCAGCCTCGGGGCCATGCCCATTCCCTGGGGAGCCTGGGCAGTGCCCAGCACCCTCTGGGGGAAGAACCTTTCCTGAAATCCAGCCTGACCTGCTCTGGCCCAGCTCCAGCTGTTCCCTGGGTCCTGTCCCTGTCCCTCAGAGCAGAGATCAGTGTCTGCCCCTCCTCTGCCCCTCATGAGAACGATGGAACCGTGATGAGTCTCCCCTCAGTCTCCTCCAGCTGAACATCCCAGTGCCCTCAGCTGCTCCTCCCACGGCTTCCCTTCCAGACCCTTCCCCATCCTCGTGGCCTCCTGTGGATGCTCCCTGATGGTTTAATGTCCTTTTCACTCGGTGGTGCCCAACCTGCCCCAGCTCTCAAGGTGAGGCTGCCCCAGCCCAGAGCAGAGCAGGACAATCCCCTCATGGCCCTGCTGGGCCTGGTGCCCCAGGACAGGGATGGCCCTGCTGGCCCCAGGGCACTGCTGGCTCTGATCCCATGGCCATTGACCCTGCAGGGTCAGCAGGCTCTGTCTGTCCATGACATGCCCTGCTCCATCTCCCAGGGCAGAAGGTTCAAGGGCAGTGACAGCTGGAGCTCCCAGGCCTGTGTGAGTTACTGTCCTGGGCGTTCTTCACTCATGTGTATTTTCTCTCCCTGAACTCTGAGGTGTGCTTCTCCTTGGCAAGCACTTGTTAACATCACAGGTCGAGCTGCACAGTGTGTGGGTGTGATTTAATGCTCCAGTGAGCTCCAGCTCTAACTCAGCCCCTCATCTGGGGACAGTCTCCCATTTCCCCCTCTTGACTCTGATGGATGTTGCTTTGGGGACCAAATGTATGAAAAAGGGAAAGGAAAGGCACACAATCATGAAGGTTTGATTTTTTTTTTTCCAGATGATATCTGGGAATTTAATCCACTTTTGTCACCAGTACTATGCAAAACAGGTGCCCAGCCACCCACTGCTCCAGCCTTTGGGTGAACACAGGGCACAGAGGCAGGACTGGGATGGCATTCTGGCTGTGTGCAGGAGTGCTGCAGAGCAGCAGGGAGAGGTTGCTCTTCCTTGCAGCTCCCTGAGGATTATGGATTAAGAAAAGGGAAGCCAGATAAACCCTATCTCAATTTTTTTCCCCTAGGCCATTGTACCTACTGCTGACATTTGTCAGAAGTCTGTCCTGGGAAAGGCAATGATTCTCATAATGCTGGTGAACCCTGAGATTTGGAGTACAGTAACCTGTCCTCTGTTCACCTGATTTTCAGTAGTAAGCACACAGGTGTTAGCATTGAAACTTGTCTGCTCAACCTGTGTGACACCACACCTCCAGACCTGTGCCCTCTCTGCCTCACAGCAGAACAAATCAGCTCCTCAAAATGTGCCCACCTACTGCTGGAGAGAGCTGGATGCTCTGCCACACCACAGCTGGCTCCTGTGGCAGCAGGAACTTCACAGAGCTCAAAGTTACCTTGGCAGCCATGATTTACAGCAGTGTTTCAGTGAATCTAATCAGAAGTGTGAATACTCCCCTCCTATCTGGCACACATCGTTGGCGTTCTAATTATTCACACATTTTGGCAAGCATTATGGTGTTCCCCTACCAAGCTCCTAATCCCTGCAGATCAGTTAAAATAAATGAAAGAGAGAATCAAAAGGCACTTAAAAATTCAACAGTTCTCTAAATGGGCTTGAACAGGCTCCAGATTATCAGTTGTTGCAGTTGACTAGCACTTAAAATTAGGCCCTCCCCTCCAACACACCTCACATTTCCCCTTCTCTTTTAAAGGAACTGTCTGCTAGTCCCATTCCTGGATGTACCAAAATGTCTAAATGAGTAAAAAGGGAAAATATATGCACATCACCTACATTCTGTATATACAGCAAAATGTTGAAGTTGGTAGTCTGAATGTGAAGTTATTAACTGCAGTGAGAACAGATCCCAGTGTGGAGAGCAGTCACAGAAAATGCTAAATCAGGAAAGTGTGGTAAACCCCAAGTTTTCCTTTAGTTATTTCTGTGTGGCAGAAATATCCCAACACCAGGGAATGAGCTGCTGTTTTACAAAAGCAATGTAACATTGAGATCCATCCCATTTGCAGTCATTAAAAGTGTACATTCCTTAGTGCATATGAAATATCTGCAGAAGAGTCCTCCTACGTGTGTTACCCTGCCAGGCAGTTCACTGTGTCCATGCAGACATTTACTGGCTCTCTTCAAAGGCACCTGAATGCTGCTCCCAGTCCTTCCCTCTGGCCAGGCTCTCCCTTTCCAGGAAATCCACTTTGGCACAGGGGCCCCAGCCCTGATTTCCCTCCAGCCCCCGGAGCCAGTGCTACCCCTCACCCTCACCCTCCTTCCTGCATATAATTTTCTGCTCCAGCTGCTCTCTGTGACCCAGTAAGCAGAGCTGGGAATAAACTCTAACCTCTCCACTTCAGGTAGTTTAGCATTTAGGTCTCAGAGCCAGCTTTCTGCTGGACCCTCCGTCACTCACACACATCCACATCCACACTGTAATACTTTTATATTCCACCCAGCTGCTTCTCAGCCAGGTATTTATGAGAGAAGAGGCTGCTTTATACTGCACTGTTCTTTTCCTTCTCCCTTACTTGCTCCCAGGTGCCTTGTGTAACTGTGATGCTTTTGTTACCACCTCGGCATCCTCCCAATACAAACAGCACCCACACACGGCTATTTATTAAAGACTCTGACCACTGACGTACCTCTGTGTTCAGAGGAAACACCAAAGGAGTAAAAATGTTGATGTTTCACACGTATGAAATAACACAGGACAGGTCAGCACCTCGAAATGACTCGTTTTTAGGTGTCACCATGGAAACGGGCCAAGATAAATCGCCACATTACAAACACCAAGGGTCTTCAGTGACTCCTGGTAAAATGCAGAACTAAAAGGAAAGGGGAAATTCTAATAAGCACACACGTGAAGACTCTAATAAAAAATGGATGTTTTCATGTCTACGTGTAGCTGGCAACAAGGAGAGGCTAATTTCGAATTTGGTGTAAGTCAATATAGCATCATGGAGCTCATCAGGATTGTGCACATTTACACACAAGGAAGATCCCTACTGTGGTGTTCTCCACTTCCAGTTTTTAGGAGAGAGAGCTGGTCATGCATCAGTAACACAGGAGTTCTAGTTCACTGGGAGCTGCAAGCCTGTTCTGGAGGACAGGGAAGAAGAAAAGCAGAAAAAATGGAAAGATAAAGTGGTGGAGAGGGGAAATGTGAGTGAATGACTGACGTGAGTGTCTGGGGGCTTCTCCCATGTGCATGATCTCCTCGGAGCTCTCCGAAAACAGCCCAGTCTGGCAGGTCTAGTTGAACATATCCACTCAATGAAAACAGTTACTCACAAAAATGTCACTTTCTTGAACACTGAATGCTTTGAAATCAGACAGTAAAGGCATTAACATATCCATACATATTCACAAGTAATTTAATTATGAGGTCAAATACTGCCGGCTATATCTGTCAACTTCCATGTACATATTTTGATTAATCAACTAGCTCCTATTTTTATTTTTGACATTATTGTTTAATACTCATCAGAGGTTCATTGTCTTAGGCTCAACAGAGCCAGAGTATTAAAGCAGAAGCTTTAGGCACTGAAGACTTTGTTCATAAGGGCCTCAATGCTACATAAGGGTTTTTTGAATTCCCCACCCATGCCCAAGGCTGTAGCACATTCTTGCAGCCTCTGGGCTGACTTTGACGAGAAGAAAAGCCAGGGAGGGATGTGGGGACAACAAGGAGCAAGTAGCAATAGTTAGAGGAAAACCACATGGAGGAAGGAAGGAAGGAGCAAGTTTCCATTATTGTTACCTAAAGACTCCATCTCTGTGGTCTTATTAAAATATACAGAAAGCAGAGTGAATTTGGGAAAAAAAAAGTAGTTTCTTTTTCTCTGGTCTTCAGATGACATTCTTTTCCTCCTGCATCTTGCATAAGGCCAGCAACCCCCATGAAGCTGGTGTGCATTCCACATTGTGCACACTGGTTAATCCAAAGGCACGGGATTGTGTGTCCCCAGGTCTGGTATGAATTACTGCAGAACAACATTCCTCATTTATGAGTGCAGTCAAAACATTAAGGAGATTTAAATTTTCTTTTTAACATGCACTCAGCTTCAGTAGACCCCTTCATAAACTTGTTTTGGAATGATTTTTCGATTGTTAACAACAGAACAAAGTTATCTAGAATATGTCTGTATTAAGATTGCACCTCAATAGATTTTTAGATAAGACAGATTAATGACTTGTATTTATACAGCAGCTCAAAGTGTTTCACAAATATTGATGAATTAAAGCCTCTTGACAGACTTCCAAGCAGGACAATGTTAACATCCCCTATTTACAGATGGAACTGTAAACTCTGTCAGGAGATATTCAGAGATTAAATTATTTGCTTAGGGTCAGAAAGTCACCAACAGCACTCTGGAGTCACACGCTGCTCCCTCGCCAAAACACACCCATCACATCAGGAGCAATCAGCCACAGGCACAAACATCCAGGAACCCAGACTCCACTCCATGGCAGAACCAGGGTGTTTATAGGCTACAAAAATGTAAGTTGTGATCTTTTTTTTCCACATTACATGTTCTTTCATTTACAAACAAGAATAAAAAGTAAACAAGAACAACAATCAAATAAATAAATAAATTCCTAACTTTGGCCTGCTGAATGGCAGTTGGGTTATTTACAAGCTCTGTGCTGGCATCAGCAGCAGCCCATGATCTGCCCTTTCGTAGGATAAATGGATGTAAACTGGAAAAGTCTACAGCTCATAACAGATAACGACTTGTACCTTTAGTGTCTTAAAGCTCGGCACCTTTATGTCATAAATGATTCCTTGTCTAGCAATAATGGTGTGTTACATGCTCTCAGGGAGAAAAATGAGGAGAAGAGGAAGGAAATAAACCACGGTGCCATTTGACTAAAAATGCAGAAGTATTCACTGGATGTTGCAGTGTCCAGTGGGTCTGAGCCATTCTGGGATCTCCCTCAGTAGCTGGCAAACAAACCTCAGCCCCCTCACTGGGCTGGGCATGGGCCATTTCCAGCACACAGGTGGTTCTTTGTCCTTTCAAAAGCTTTGGTTACCTGTGCACATCCTGAGGTGCTCTCATCACTCTCCCCTGCTCTGTGCCTCAAATAGACAAAGGATATTAAACCAGAGAGAAACTACCTCTAATCACAGCTGCACAAGAACCTTACACAACACACCTAAGCATAAACTTAAAAGTGACTGGTGTGAATCCTGCCCTGGTATAAGCAAAACCACAGGAGGAAACCAAACATCTGGGCCCCATGCCGTGTGAATCTTTGTGCATGTGTTATTCCAGGCAATCCTTACAATTAGAGATCTGACAGAAACTCAGGGCAATGCACGCACTCCTGCGTCGCAGCAGTGGAACAGATTGAGGAAAAAAAAACACCCCAAAAGGTTCTTCCACACAAAACTCAGCAGTGATCCTGGCATATGCATTTCCTTGATGTTTCCTGCACACTGCAGACCTCAAACCAAAGCTAGCTCAGCCTCCACAGAGCTGGGGCAGTGCCCAGAACCAGGTTCCAATACTCTCCTCTGGTCTGTCTGGGGACAGTTACTCTCTCTAACTTTTGTGTTGCCAGGGCAAAGCCTCGGGACCTTCCCACTGCAGCTCTTTGTGGTCTCTATTAGAATCACAGAACCATAAAATGGTTCATGTTGGAAGGGCCCTTAAAATCATCAATTCCAATCCCCTTCCACTAAACCAGGTTGCTTCAAGCCTATCCAGCCTGGCCTTGAACACTTCCAGGGATGGGGCAGAGTTTTGTGAAGGATCCTCAATGAAAGAATCCCTTCTTCTCTCACACCAGCACTTTGTGCTCAACAAACGGGCTTGACCATAGACATGGCTGCACTTTTGGACTGAAGTTGCAGGTTTAAAACACTGCATGCCTTTCATTCTACATGGTATTTTCTTTTATTCTTTTTTAACTTAGCAAATGCCACGGTGCACACTCAGTTTTGATTTTAATAGCTAAAGATATGCACGCAAAAAGCATCCTAATTACTGCTTTCCTGGCAGACGCAGCCATTTCCTTGGGTTTTTATTGCCATTAGTTTTCCTCACCGATTTATCCTTAGCTACTCTCTTTGCATCTCCCTCGCCTCCCCTGAGCCCTTTCCTCCTCGCTTCTCAAGACTTGTCAGCACGCCTCCGATCCCCAGGAGAGATTGAAGGCCTTGTAAAACCCACTGCGCAAACAAGCATTCCTGTTCATTTATCACATTTAGCATGCGCACTTCCACACTCATCAAAACCAAGCCTGAGCTCGCTAAGTCATTTCCCTCTCCCAATTACAAATTAGTCCATTAGGCTGTCTGCAGTAGGCCCTCTGTTGCATCTTGGTAATGGCTTCTGAGATTTCCATCATAATCGTAATGGCTCCCTGTGCAGCCATGAGGGCAGATGGAGGCCGCTCGTGGGTAATGAGGTATCACACTACCAAAGGGCACAGCTCTGGGCTCATTATTTAGTCTTGGCTGTTTTGTGAAAACAACAACAAAGGTAAAATGCTGAAGGGAACACTTTAGCATATTAAATTAACACTTCTTGAAATTTCTCTCTGTAAACATGCCATATTTTTTCTTTATGAAACATCCCATGTGTCTGAGTGTGCGACGTGAGGGGAGAGGGAGGAGGGAGAAGGGACCAGAGCTGGTGTGTGCTGCCATCACCCCCGCAGGCAGAGCCTCTCCTGAGCTGGGGGAGCTCCAGGACAGCCCGAGCAGCTCGGCTTGGCCCTTGCCCATGGTCCATGCTGGGCATTCCCCTGGGACCTGCTGAGCACCCACCGCCCCAGCTCACCTGAGCTGCCCCCCAAAGCGACACCTCCGAGGGATGGAGCTGGGGAGCTGACCTGGCTGGGGGCATGGGCCAGCTGCTCCTGCTGCACTCAGCACTGTGGCTGTCCCTGTCACAAGGCTGGATAACAGCAGGTACCAAGAGCTGTGGCCATCCCTGGTGAAGCACACCCTAAGGAAAGCAGAGGGGGAAGCCCAGCACCGAGGCCCTGCTCACACCCCTGCACTGAGGGATGCGGGCCTGGCAGGAGGCTCAGCTCAAATAGAGAAGTAATGTTTAAGACAAGCAGGTTAAAATCAATATCAATTAGACACTCTTTGAACATTGCTGCTCTCTTTAGATTTTGTCTGTTTGATGTGAACTGCTGCTAATTTGACTTTGTTCCCAGCAGCACAACAGTGTTCAAGATACCAAATCCTACTGTGGGGTTGAAGTTAGGGACAGCTAAGGCCAAGGCTTTCTCTTCTCACTGGAGCTGGCCTTAATTTGCTTCCCTTGGGATTTTTTTCTCTACCCATCAGAGATCAGGAGACTATAAATATGCAAGTGGTAAGGCCAGAGGTGGAGTTTAAAGTGGGTGGGAGAGGAGGTGACAAACAGGAGTGGGGAAGGGACAGGAAGTTTCTGTCCCTCTCCCTCACACAACTTCAATGCCATTGAGTAAGAAAGGAAAATGTCATAAATGTGGTCTGGCACTATGTGGAATTTGCCTAAATGTCAGCCAAGCATATTCGGGGCAGGGGCAGGTCAGTCTGTGCAGGGAGGGAATTTTGCACACCTCATGTCTCCTGCAGGATCAATCCCTGCCTGTGACCGGAGGGCTGGAGGTGCAGCTCCCACTGGGGGAGGCAGGAACCACCAAAACATTTCAAGGTGCTTCCCTCAAGTCATTGAGCAGCAGCTCCTGTGCCCCTCTCTGAAGTCCTGGTGGCACCAGCCAGGCTGTCTATGCCAAAACACATTTTTAGATGTAAGATAGTGAGTGAAATATTGAAAAACACATTTCACGTGTGAAATACGGTTTGGATAGGAAAAAGAAAGCGAGGCAGACCAGTGATTCTGAGAGATAAGAGGAGTGCAAATCCAAAGTTAGCAGGCGGATTGCCATCCAACTCTGCTTTGGTGAGCAGTAAAACACAAATTTATGAGCTGGGTTTTGTTAAAGTCGGATATGGATTTTTGAAAATGAAAAGGATGGATGGGAGGACGGCAGTGAGACATTTAATCAATGTCATAAAAATGTAACATTCATTGGTCTCCTAAAATGAAATTAATAATCTGTGTAGAAGTATCATTAGGAGATAAGTGACATTTTTAGGCTTTGATTTGTAACTTGTAACAAATCTTACTTCCACATATTTCAAACATCCTTAGTGATATCCATCTTTATTAAAACATACCAAAACCTTTTCACCTCAGCTAGAGTGGCCCATCAAGCATTTTTTCCCCAGCATAATATCCTTAAGTAAAAAGACACATTATCAGGCACAGACTTTGCAGTAATGAAGGCAGGAAGAGACATGCTCCGTACCATATTCAAATTAAATCAGGGATTTCAATACTCCCTGATTATCAGGGAGTCTTGTCTTTCACTAATAAATTTCTCCTTCATCCCAGGCAGAGGCTTTCTCAGCTCTCTCTGAACTGATCAGACATTTCATTGTGTGCAGGAGGGCAAGGATAAGGTGTGTGCATGGGGGGAGCAGGAGTGTGGGGTGGGGGGGATACAAAATTAGGCAAGTCTGCTCCATAAATGATTGGAGCTATCACATGAAAAGGCAGCCTTACAGGAACACAAATCTGATTCACATGGCTGCTGAATTTAGAAGGATTTGGGAGAAGGAGTAGCTAATATACAGAGGTTTATTCTCCTTACATTTAACATCAAGGCATTTTGCATCCAAGTACTTTCATACATTTTAATGGAGCTACACTTGATTTGCACCAGGTAAGTGAGGTGAGAAGTTGGAGTCCAGGGCACAGATTATTAGTACAGATCATCTCTCAGACAGAGGGGGAGGTGACACCCTTCCTCTGCCCTCCCCCCTTCCCACGTCTTTTTAAAAGGACACCAACAGAGTGGGTTTTTTGGGTTTTTTTGTTTGTTTGTTTGGTTGGTTTTTTTTGTTGTTGTTTTTTTTCTTTTTTTGTGTGTGTTTGGGGTTTTTTGTTTTTTTTTTTAATTTGGGGTTTTTTTGGGGTTTTTTTGTTTGTTTGTTTGTTTGGGTTTTTTTGGTTTTTTTTTCTTTTTTTTGTGTGTGTTTGGGTTTTGTTTTGTTTTGTTTTGTTTTGTTTTGTTTTTTTAATTAGCAACATAATAACAATCAAGTTGTGCAACCAGGAGAGTTTACATATTTTCTTCATGGACTCCTGTCAAGCATGTTCTAATTAAGCTGTTTCTGTTTCCATTGTGGACCGAGAGGAGGATGACAGCAGGGAAAAGTTGGTGAGAGTTATCACCGCAGACGTTCAGAAGTTACAGAGATAAAGGACAAGCCCCTTGTTGTGCCTGTGACAACAACAACAGAGAGAGTCCCTGCTGGGGGCCACGTGCTGGAGCCTGGCACATCGTCCTTGCCTCAAAGAGAATGCAGGATCAACAGGAAAGGGAGATAAAGGAAGGATCACAATCCTATCTGCACATGGAAACTGTGGCGTGGAGAGATGTGATTCTTTGCCCAGTATCACAAAGCTGCTCTACATCAAAATCAAGTGGTGCACCTAATTCTCCAAAGTCCTAGTTAAGTGCCTTAATCAAAAACTGCTTCAGGGCCTAGAGAGAATTGTCCTGTATATTAATTATCCTTTACATTTCAAGAGTCGCTAGGAAAGTGTTCTTGTTTTTACTCCAAGGCCAACTTCCAAAGGGTCCCACTTAATAAAACAGTCAAAACTTCACTAGGGATTTCTGGCCAATTTTGTTACCACCTTTGATTCTATTTGTGTTCTCCCATAATTGCTCCAGCTCGTGAGAAAAGGACATGTTTCTTTTATTTATACAGCCGACTCTGTACAGATTTAGTCCCAGGGAATTTGGTGACACACTGTACCCATGTCCTGCTCTCAGCAGCCCCTTTAGGTCTCAAACTGCCAATTTAAAATGTGATCTGATAACAAACACAAACTATCTGACCATTCCCAAATATAAAGATGATATTATTACACATCTCCAAGGACTGTGGGCTCCCCAGTTTTACTTTGAATGGCCCAGGCTGCAGATCTGCAGGTTTGACCCTGAGCAGGGCAGGGAGGTGGGCTGCAGTGACCTCCTTCTGACTCTGGATATCCTCTGATTCCATGGTTAGGAATTATTTTGCTCACAACCACACATAGTAGTACACACGCACATGTCTGTAACAATCATTTTCACACCTTCCCCAGCTAGAAATCCTTAGACTGTCCCTTGCCTTCACAACTTCTGCATGGGCTCACTTGGCCATGACAGGAATGTCACAGGTAGCAGAGTGCAAATACCAACTGCAGGATGTCACAAAGGGCAGGCAGCTGCCATGGCTCCTTCCTCACCTCTGAAGTTCCCCCTATTGACAGGTATTGAAATACAATGCCTAGGCAATTCCTACTATATCCTTTTATTGTAATTTTTGCCTACCTTGCTTTTCACTGAAATTATTTACCAAAAGAAAAACACAAAGGCCCCTCCCTTTGCAAAGGTTAGGTCTTTGCTCAAGCCCACAGATTTTAACCTCATAAATATTCCCAGCTATAAGATCTTATTAAGAAGGTATGTCTCCCAAGAGCATAAAACCATCAAGCTGTAAATTTTATTTAATTTCCCATGAGATTTCCTAGCCTCATACATATAATTAGAGTGCAGTATAGAGCACTTTTTGTGTTTTGTCAATAAATCACTAGGGAACAATCAACGTTTAAGAGGACAAGCTTTAATGATTTTTCAGACCCCTAAGCAATCATGCCTGCTACAGTGGCAAGCTGGTCTTTAACTTTCTCTAACTAGGATTGTGGACTGTAATGTTAGAGAAGGTCCCAAACACTTAATCCTATTAGACTCCGCAGCCCAGACAATCATAGCTTATACCCCGGGGACATATTGATTTTGATTTGGTTGACAGATAAGAGCAGCCAAGCTACTGTAGGCTATGCTTTATTAAGTGTTTACAAATTAAATATCTTAAGGTCTGTAACAAGCACAACTCTGCAGCACAGCCAGCTGCAGATTGGCAATTACCTGTGCAGCTGGACAGAGGAGGAGTCTCCATCAGTCACCCAGGGCACATCTGGAGCACTGGGAGCGTGGCTGGTCCAGAGGTTCCTGGGCCAGCAGGACACACAGAGCTCTGATCTCCATTGCAGCACAGCCTCTGGGGAACCCACATCTTCCTGCAACACTTTGGCTTGTGGCAAAATATCTCAGCAATGCCTCTGTCAAGAGGAACTCATCAGGGAGTGTGCCAGTGTTGAGCCATGACATAAGCTCTGTCATATTTTTTAAAAGCTCCCACTCACCTCACTTGTTTTGTCCTCTCTGTGCTGTGTCCTTCCTCACAAACTGAACATAATTTCCATGCTGCTGCCACAGCCTGGATTTCCTCTCTCTCACTCAACCTACCTGCCTTCTCTGGAAAGCTTCCTCTGCACAGCATAGACAGAAACAAACCCTTCTTTCACATGCACAACATCTCTGACTTTTGGAAAGACAATTCCATTTTGTGTTACCAAAAAAAAAGGAAAAAAAAATGGAGATGATTTAGAGAAAAAAACGCATACAATCAAAATCTTTCTTGCATGCAAACCGTAAAATAACTTTTACACCTGGGAGAACTGAATGAGTATATTTCTGATTTGGCATTATTTTGCCCTTGACTTTGCACTCATGTCAATGACAGAAGGAGAAAAATAACTGCAGAGAATTGGATGCAAAGAATTCATAAATTTCCTGAAAGGAAATATCTGAAAAAGAGAAATTGCCTTGCCCAACTCCACAGTGCCTGGCAGTACACAGAACTCCTTGGGTCAACAGCCCAGGACGGCGTTTGTGTCCCCTGAATTACCCTTGTGATCTCAAGTGGAAAGCAGCTTATAGGCACTGAATGCACATTAAACACTTGAGCTTTCCATCGTATAATTTGATAATCACACCAACTACACTATCAGGCAAGAGTCTCCCAAGTACTTTAAATATGTTAATGAATCAAGATTTTATCTATAGTCTTATACAGCTTGCACAAATCTATAAATAGGCTTATCTCAGGGTTATTGCTGTTATAAATTAATTATGGAAATGTCAACCAAATCAGGTACATGCCAAAGGAGTAATGGGGAGAGCAGTGATTTGCAACAGAAGATTCAGATACCGGGTGACCTGCATGAAGGGTTCACAGCCCCTGGCAGCAGTCCACGGGCTTCAGGGGAATTTAACCTTGAAGAATACACTTAAAATTGGTTTTCATATGAGTAATTGACAGTGGCTGGAGAAGTGGACTGAATTAGGGAAGAGTTATTGCACTGTTTGCTGGTAGCATCTCATTCCTTAAGCCACAATTGTTTCTTTTTAGGCACTGGGAGCTGCAGGATAAAGAGGTTGGGGTTTTCTGGGAGAGAAAAGGTGAGGGAATGGAGATGAGGGGCTTTGGTGTAAATGCCTCCCTTTGCTGCACTATGCCAAAGCCATAGGCCACCTAGGAATGATATACAGTTACGAAAAAGGAAAATCCCAAGCAAATAAAAATCACTTTTTCCCACTTAGACTTGAATATCTATTTGTTTTAAGGACAACGCAAAAAATCTGTGACTCCTGAATATTACAAGAAATTTCAAAAGTGCATCTAACCCAAATGGCACTCTAAGAGGGATGAAAGATCTGTCAGAGCACAACAGCTACTTAGGTCCTAAATGCCATATTCCTTCTCCTATTTATTCTTTATACAGTGATATGACCTGTGGACCCCAGCTCTGGATAAGTACCCTCACTACATCCGCTGCCTCTCAACCTGAACAAAAAGATCTCCATGCCCCAACCATCTAGAATTCAAAAAGGAAACATTCTTTATTTTCAATAGTTAATGCATATTATCCTTTTATTTAATCAGAAGAATAGCTTTAGAATATTTTTTTTAATTTCAGCTTTTCTTACCATCCTTATAATAGGTTGATACCATTCAATAGGTTGATACCATTCTTGAGCCACTGATAAAGAAAAAATAGGACATTATGACTGAAATACCACATTATAATGTGCCAGCAGTGCTGAAGTTGCAGCATGTTAAAAGTCTGTGTATATTGTCTCTATTCAGAAAGCTCAATGCAAAGAGCTATTGATCATACACAGCTTTTTTTTAAAAAAAAAAGGAAAACAGAAAACACGGTTTTGACAGTGATTATTACTGGCAGTGTTTGAGTGTCCAGACCTATTCTGCTACAGCCAGTCTAAAGTTCCTACAGAAGTCATTCCAAAGAGCTTGCAAAACCCAGAACATCCTTCACTGGGAACTGGGTTGTTATTCTGGGTAGCAGAATTCTGACTCCCAGCTAGGATCCACTTCTGTGGGACTGAAATATAGATAAATTGGTGAAAGAGTCTGCCTGTAGAATATCAGCTAATCTCAGGGTACGTGCAGACACTTTATTCTTCTGGCTGCATCAATATAAATGGATTTAAATGCTTTCTGTTGCTTGCTAGGACTTGGTGCTCCAGCTGGTCAAATACAGCTCTGATTGTAAAGGTCTGGGAGCTCAATATTACAGATCTCTGTCCCTAAATGTGAGCTACAGAGAGAGGCCTGTGCAGTCATAACCTTGGTTGGGTGGGTTTGTGTCTCACACCTGCAGCTCACCTCAGAGCTGGGACCAACCAGACTCTCCAGATGCTGCACAGAAATGACCAAATTGCTGAAGGAAAACACTGCCAAACAGGCAGAGTCTCCCACAACTTTAGTATTTAGTGAGAAAGTGTCTGGGAGAAGAGGACTGAGATTCTCTATATAACAACACAGTTCAAAGTGGGAAGACAAAATGCCCAAAGCCCTGATTATCTCAAAGCAAAATATTCTGGATTTTCTTGCTCTTATCTCTAATGAAGACATGGATGCTAAGACATGAAAGCAAGGTGAGCGAGGTAAGGACTGTTCCACAGGCCAGGAGGCAGAAAGGATAAGGACACCCACAAGCCATTTATGGCCTATTTCCATTTGGGTGGGTTTCTCCTGGGTGCCACAGGAGCAGCACAGCCCCTGTACTCTGTTTAAACACAGATGCAGCTGGGAACTCAGGTGGAAACAGCATTTACATGGTGCTTAGATTCCCTTTGGGCTCTCAGCACTGATAGAGCTTTCACCATATCCCACTCCTGCCCTTGGAAGACAAAAGAAGATACTTTGGTTTGAATCCTGCAACTGGGGCAGCTCCACAAGAGCAGGGAACATGTGAAATTTGTCACTGCAGCATCTGCTACTGCTCCTTTCCATTAAAATTAAAAGCTCTATTACAGACATTAAAATCAGATCTCCTAACTGCTTAATAGGTAGGTAATGGACTCAAATTCTCAGTGAAAAAGTCACAGCGTGAGGCAATTTTCTACAGATGAAGCTTGGTTTTAAGGATCTTGATAATATGCTTAATATTTCCTGAGAAGTAACTTAGAGATTTATAAATACACCTACTCATTTCAGGGCCATGGGGTGTTGCACACCATCACCCCAATCAAAACCAAACAAAACCTGCATAAAAGCTTGTGTGGTTCCTCCAATGTCAGGGTGGGATGAATGAAATAAAGCAAGTGACCTCTGGTGACCTTGTCCTGTCTGGTGTTTTACACAGCAAATGGTCAACCTTCCACTCCACCTCTACACATTTCTTTTTTCCATGGAGCCCACAAATCTTTAGATAAAGCTCCAAATATCTGTGTGCTTCACAAGAGCATCCTAAGTGGCTCTCCAGTGCAGTTCCAACTCATGGCAGTGCCCCAGGATTTGTGGATGACAGCATGGGAGGCAGCATCAGACTGTGCTGTGATCACTGTCCATCACCTCCCGCCATGGATTTGTGCTGCAGGTTCCACTTTTAGCTGTCCTGGAAGCTGTGGAGCTGTGCTCTTATGGAAAGCATTTGGAGACTAATGGGTGCTGCAGGATCCATGGAGTCGGGAAATACCAGTCAAAATATCACCTCATACTCATGATCTCCCCATTTACTGCTCCTAAAACTTTAACTAGGCTGGAGTGGGCAGCCAGACCTGTGGAGAGGCTGTGTGGAGGCTGATGGTGCTCCATTCCCAGTGACCTGGCCTCAGCTACTGCTCATAAAGAGCCCAGGGAGTGAGTGTGCAGCTCTGGGGCCAGGCCATTAGGGCTTATCCAAAACAGGCTAACGAGGACTCTGCTTACCTCCTGGGATTCATCAAACTTCTGGGAGTGTTATACTGGCCTTATAAAAGTGGAATGTGTGTAGTATATTCTAAAGATGTCTAAATGTTCAGAATTTCACATGAGGCTGAGGAAAAAGCGTCTTCCCCCCTGTGTTCTGGCATCAAACAATATTCATGGATAATGGGAAGCAGAGGAGCACAGGCCATCAAAACAAGGGATCAGCCTGAGGTTAGGAAGAATAAACTTAATTAAACAAATCCCATGGACAGCCCAAGCCTTATACCCAGCAGAGTGGAGCTTCATTCATCATATCCAGGTGCTTCCAGGGCCTGATCCAAACCCCCTGAAAAAAAATATTTCACTGGGCTTTGGATCACATTCAGAGCATGTACAAGTAGGGTTATGCTGTTTGGGGACATGATGATTAATTAATATTGCCACTGAAAAAGTATCTTCTTCAAACTGGGGCTTGAACAAACAGTGGTCAAAGACTTCTGAAAAGTAAAGGAGTTTTCCATGTCTTAAGGCAAGGGAGAATCACACGGATATTTATCCAAACTAGGAAAGGATTAAATGTCTTTTATTCTTCTCAGAAAATTACAGGTGAAATGTATTTCCCTTATGGCTCTAGACTAGCAAGAAGAATGCAATGAATAAACACGAAATGTGGAAGGAGGGGAGAACCCATGCTATTGCACCACAGTGAATGAGGTGACTTAAACCTGGTATTTTCCATTAAAAACACTCTCACCATCTCTGAAAAAATACAGTTCACTGCCATTTAGACCTTACCAGCAGTTCTAAAGGAATGTGGGATTCTCTGCCTTGAAGTGAAATAAGCACTGTCCTGAGCCAGAAAAAGAGTCCAATGATGAAGAGGCAGAGTTCAGGCAGTGTGCCCTCCAGCCTGTCCCTGAGGATGCTGTCTCTAGGCACATGGAGAATGGCAGAAGGTCCATCTACACTCAACAGGTTCATAAAGCCATTTTATTCCCTTTATTCCCCCAAAGCCACAGCCAGGGCTGTGCAGCAACTGGCCAACCATGTTCTAATTAAGCAATGGTAGTTTCAGCACGGGCTGTTTCCTGGGGATTAATGACCAACAGAGAGGCAGTTGATGATCTGAGGCCCATTAAAGCCAGTTAGTCATTAATCCCCAGCTAGAGCCTGCATCCAAGTCATTACAGATATTATTAGACTTGGGGACAGGCTTCTGTGTGGATGCATGTTATTGGTTTGAGCACCTGATGTGGTTGTTATAAGCTGCAGCAAAGGAGGAAGCAACATTTCTGATGATGAAGGTTTAAGCCTCAGAACACTAAACTTCCTCCCCGAGTTCAGATAAGCTCCCTAATCTCTCTGCAACTAAATTACATTAACTTGAAAGGGAAAAAAAGGAATTACCTATTTACAAGAGATACAAATAACTAATCAGAAATGTAAGCTTCCACTTGTCAGAGCATCACACTTTCTACCAATCTCACTCTTTGTTACAGGAATGATTAAAAAGACAAAAAGAGAAAAAAAAAAGATGAGAAGAAGGAATGAGAGGGAATGGCTAAAGGCCAGTAACACAGGGTGAGGTGCAGAGCAGTTCCTGAGGGCTACTACCCTCTGTGCCACACCAACACAGCAGCTGAGGCAGTCCTCTCACAATGCTGAGGCAGAATCAGCCTGGAAGGCACCTGGAAGAGCACCCAGGGATGCTCCAGGGAGCAGTGCCTACAACCCATCACTTGGCTGGACCCCTTTGATGAAGCACACAGGGGATATCCCAGCTTTAGGGTCCCTTTGCTGCTGAAGATCTCCTCTGTGGAATGAGGAGACAATCAGTGCCAGGTGGTTTATGCTCACCACAGGTTTTGAGGCACCTTCCACAAGAACATCAAGGGCATGGCAGGTTCCAGCTAATCTGTCTGGCTGTATAAAGTTGTTATTATTGGTTCTACTGCTCTGGTGTCTGACAGACACAGCCCCTCCGTGCTCTGAACCACATCCTTGTCCTGCTGCTGCCTATTAATATCCTCTGCATATGTGACATGGGAGGAGGCTGTCACTCCTGTGTCACTCACTTGCCTTTCCCTGTCACTGGAGAATATATTCTTTTCTGTTAGGATCCTAACAATAATTCAGGTTACACATTCTCCAGGCAATCCTAGCAGCTAAGTGGACCAGACAGACAGAGCTGGAAGAGAAGGAACAACTAGCAACCATTTTATGTCTTCGAGCATGTGTAATAAAAATATCTATTAACTCCAGCACATAGGTCAGATTTCCTTTAATTACAAGATTGGAAAGAGGAACACCTGAAAGAGCAGCATCACACATGAGATCAGGCTCCCCTGCATGAGGAGTGTGAGCTGCTGTTGATTAACGAATTACTGCAGATGGAGGGACTGTTCTGATTCATTTGGCTAAATCAGTGAAGGATCCAGTAATAAGTTGCACAGGTATAAATGGCCCCCAGCACTCTAGTGTGCAGACAGGTTCACCTCACAAAAGAATACTCACAGCAGTAAAAAAAAAAAAAAAAAAAAATCCAATTAGTGTCTAAAAATCCCAAGACATGATACTACTTGGGGAAAGAAAAAAAAAAAAGAGGGGGAAAAATCCCCTCTAAGGCTTGATACCTTGACAACCAACAGATAATATTTTGCTTTTATTGTCTACAAAGTAATGAGAAAGTGAGAAGAGCTGTGGGTGTCTGAGTGAGCTGCTTTAGCACAGGACCGAGGCACTGCAGGGTGCAGCAGGACTGACACCTCCTCATTTAAAGTCTCCCACTGCTCGTTCACTGCAGTGCCAGCACAGATGCCAGCCACTGCCAGCTCCCCCTGGGCAAGGTCAGTGCCCAGTGAGCTGCTTCCCCTGCCCAGCACCACAGCTGGTGCTCAGGGCAGAGAAAAATCCCACACAGGGCTCCTACCACAACAGAGCAGCTGCAGAGCTCCCATGGGAATTCCCTCCTGGACCCGCTGAAGAACAGTTTATTCCCAGTTCATTATTAATCTTCCATCTGTCATCTCCAGAAGAGCTGGGGTGAGCTGTGCTGGCTGCAGAACCACAATCAGCTTCTCCAAGGGCTCCTGGCAGGTGCTGGGGCTGTCCCACCGTGGTCCTTTTGGATTCACTTGGCAAGCTGCACCTGCAGGGACACTTGGGGCATGTGGGCATCTCTAGCACTTTGAGTCAGGCCCAACAGGACTCCTAATAGAACATTCCTTCCACAAAATCAATGCCAAATATATTTTTTGAAGTACCTTTGGCCTTTGCAGCACAGGTACAAACCAGAGACTGCTTCCTCTCTGCTGCTCCCTGTGCCACACATGGAACAGGAACCCAGCTCTGCTTGGATCTCTGCCCCTCAGGCTGCACTTACTCCACCACCTTTTGTGTGACCCAAATAATCTGTTCTTCAGAGCCCTACAAGGGCTGCTGCTACATGCTCAGTACAGAGCAAAGTGGAGGGATTCCTCTTTCATTCCCTTTGAGTCTCACAGAGATTGAAGCTTTCAAGAAGAAGAGACCAAAAGAGAGACAGAAAGGAGAAAAGAGGAATTTCAAACCACCTTAGGAGATCTGAAAGTTGGCTTTTCTGTACGTACCTCAAGCATAATTCACCTCAACTTCCTTCAGCTCACCAGCTGAACCAGAGCAGACAGACTCAGACCCCATCAGAGAGTGCAGCTCCTCCCAAGGGACAGTTCCCACCTCTGCTCTGTGTGTCAGGGACAGGACCCAGGGAACAGCTGGAGCTGGGCCAGGGCAGGTCAGGCTGGATTTCAGGAAAGGTTCTTCCCCCAGAGGGTGCTGGCACTGCCCAGGCTCCCCAGGGAATGGGCACGGCCCCGAGGCTGCCAGAGCTCCAGGAGCTCCAGGGATGTCCTGGCTGGGATTGTTGGGGTGTCTGTGCAGGGCCAGGAGTGGGACTGGATGATCCTTGGGGTCCCTTCCAGCTCAGGACATTTTAGGATTCTATGAACTAAGGCCTAGGTCTGGCACAGGTCATTATTAATAGCATTGAATCCCAATGCATCTCATACACAAAAGCAAACTCCAAATTTTTGCTTCTGCCTAAGTTTAGGATAAATCTGAACACACTGACCAGCCACCTGGAGCACTGTGGGTTTCTGCAAAACAGTTTCCATGAGACTTTTGCCCTCATTGTTTTAGTGCATGGGGCAGAAGAAATCCTGGGACAGCTTTGTGCTCCCAGCTCCCTGTCATGGAGGAGGCTCCTCTCCATGAGAGTCCCCTTCTTCTGCCAACACAGGCCCCGGAGCAGAGGCTCCTGGGGGCTGCAGGTGCCATGGGGTGCCCCAGGTGTCACAGAGCAGGGACAGGGCTGTGTCTGGGTGTGTCCCAGGAGCAGGGACAGGGAGGGATGCCCTGAGCCCAGCAGGGCAGGGAGGAGCTTGTCCCACACTCCACAGCCCTCACCCACCATGGGAAGGATTTGGGAGCAACAAGGGGGAAACACACTGGGAAAGACTGCACATCCAGCAGGGAACAGCCTCTGGAAGACAACTGTCCTTAGCAGCCAAGTGGGCTCCCCTCTGCCCTTTGCAGGAGAGAAGCAATGATCCCCAGGAGCCCCTCGGAGGAGCGGAGCCGCGGCACGTTCCGCCTCGCGCGTATCTTGTTTATTCTAAGTGGAGCTACAAATCTGTCGAGTGAGCATTTTGTTTTGATTAAAAATTAATAGCTGCTTTTGACCCAGGTGGATTAATTTCACTTTCACTGAGTATCAAGTTAATTGACACAAACTACTGTCAGGTGAAAGAACCAATTAACAAACTGTGAGGAGGACTCCTTTCCCCCTCCCTTCTCCTCTCCCCCAAATGTTGTTTTGACTGAAGGTTTTTTTTTCCCCTTTTAATAGAAAAATTTATCTCAGCAGAATGAGATTAATTACTTAACAAAGAGAGGAACAAAAGGAATGGAGGGTGGGGTGCTCCCTCCCTCTGAGCCCAGATGCACTGGCAGGATGCTGCAGAGCAGGGCTGGAAGAGGGGCCCTGCTCCTGCCTTGCTCTCACCAATTAACTGCCACTTCCAAGATTATCAGTCATCACGGCTGGAAGCGTGGCTGGGGCTCATTGGAGTTTGGCAGAAATCCTTGATAAGGTCCCCAGGACACAACAACAAAGTCACTGGGACAGAGAAGGGCAGGATCCTTTGGAGCACAGAAAACCATGGAGCAGTGGGAGCTACACAAATCTCCCACTCCCAGGTGTTAGATTTAAAATATGTAATGTAAACATTCCATATTTCTATAATATATATAATTTATATTTATGTAATAAAATATTTTATATTTAAATCAAGTTTTATATTGAAATCAGGAGTTCTCTGCAGCAATGCATTATGGAGAGGAGCATGTAGCAGCCTAGGAAAATCAAAGTAGTTCCTCAGTTAATGTCTGTTAAGTGTAAGCCAGCCCAGGCCATGCTGGTTGAGCTGTAGGGATTGTGGCTAGAACAGGGAATGGCAGGCAGGGCTGGCACAGGGGCTGCTGCTTGGCCACACATGACCCAAGGCAGAGCACTGAACCTGTGCTTCCAGCTTCCAGGCTGTCAGCATGGCCCTGAGGAACTCAGGGGTACATTTTCTATAAGCACAGTGACTTGGACTTCCAAATATCAATTTAAACTGTCTTGTGCTAGAGAAGGTAAATCCCTGCAGGAAGGAGGAGGCACAAAAGCATGATGGATATGCAACCCCATTAAAATCAAAACTAGCTGGGCTGCCTGATTTGCTTATGCCCTTCCAAAAATCCCATAGGAAACTTATTTATATCTCCAGGCATCCAAATGCCATCTAAAACCCTTGTCCTTCAGAATTCACATGATTTGGACATCTCAACATTGTACGTCTATTAAGAAAATTAAATATAGTCTCCTAGATTGTCTGGGCTTAAAAATCCATTTCAAGCTGCTAATGCTGTGGCTAAAGTTTTATTATAGAAGTTGCTTAACTAGGCAAATATTTTCAGTTATATATATTTTCCCTTTACTTACAGAACTCATAGCACTTCATTTATCCTCCTGAGACTGTTTGTTCAAATCATTCTGTTACATCCTTAGCCACTATTCTACCCCAGGGACCACCTACAAGCTTTTGCCATTATTAATTTTTTATTCAAAGAAACAGCTAGAAAACCTGTTAAGGGGGGAGAAGGAGAGAGGGAGAAAAGGAGGAAAAGGGAGAGGGAAAAGGAGAAAACAGGACACAGATTTTGCCCAGGCCACCTCAGCTGGCCTCTTCCTTCACTGGGACCTCATATTCTTCCTTGCACCTTCTTGCACCTTTCCCAAATGCTGCTTTCCCCACCTGGTAAAGATGTGCACTAGTGCAGAAGGGAGAAGCCCAGTTTTGGTGTCTGCAAAGGGAAAGCACTGACTGTGAGCTCCTCAGATACACAGATCTTGGATTTATACACGGACACAGTGAGAAGGCTAAAAGAAATATCTAAATAAAGGTGTGAGGTAACTACAGCAGAGAGAGAAAGGGTTGCAATAAGCTAAAATGGGAGCATGCAAAAGTTTCCCTGTCCAGAGGGGGCCTGGCTGCCCCCAGCCTCTTTGTAGCACCATCAATTCATTAGCAGAGCTGTGCCTGAAAACCCTGCCACTGCACCACGTGTGTCCACTCATTACCTGTGGGCCTTCAGTGATCATCTGCTGGGGAAGGACTACAAACATACCTGGCTGCTCTGACATACAGAGAACCAAGAGAAAATGAAAGGAGGAAATTGCAATTCAATTCAGTGCATATGGAGAATAAAGAGCCATCGTTTCATATGCACTGGCTTATCCTTCCCTTTGGTTTATGTTAAAAAATATACAGTATTAGCTGTCCTTTCCTCTGGGGAAATGAGCAGCATAGGTAATGGAAACCAATAAAGGACTGTCATGTGTTACTGCAATCTATCTACATTTAGGTGATTCCTGTTCTGTCCCACATCTGACCAAGGGGGAAAAGCAATTGTTCAAACGAAACCAGGTGACAAATCCTCCCAATCATTTCTTCCCTTCACGTCTTCACAATCAGAACTCTGAGCTGAAAACCACAAAGATATCTCAGCATTGAGCACTTCAACACTCCTGGGAAATGCTTAACATAAGGTAACAAACCCACAAAGGATCCCACATTTCTGAGAGGACATCAGATGAGATCTGGCTGGCTACTGATTATTAAAAGATACACACAACCCCCCCTGCAGACGAATGTGCCATAGCATAACCCTTCTTATGACAGACCACAGTGGTTACACTCCCATCACCTTCTTTTAGACTTTTAAACTACAAGTGATTCGTGTTAGAATGTGCAAAAAGAGGAAAGATGCTGGATTTGTTAGGAGCAAGACCAGGAGAGATTTGCTCTGCCAGGGAGAAGTGCAGTTCATGAGATGGATTGCAGGTTTTACTTCCCTGCCCATCACAGCCTCTTCCCTGTTAACTGTCCTGACACCTGAGCAAGGGCACTGAGATAATTTTTTATCCCAGATATAAAAATGGGGCCAGAACAAACATGCTCAGGATTTCAATCAGGCAGTCTGGCAGTGTGACCTGAACTGTGACTGTCCAAGGGACACAAATGACACAGCCCTGGCAATTCAAGTTTCAGGAGCCCCTCCACTGACTGCAAATTAAAGGAAAGGGTCAACTTCATTTAGCACTGACTTCTGTCTTCATTTCATGCTCAGAGGATGCACTCGGGCTAGAGCCTTAGCTGATGCAAATCAAGAAAGCTCAGTAGCAATCAGTGTTGGACTGATTTATAACAACTGCAAGTCTAGCCCCTTACAAGGTCAATATTAGCAAAAGAAAGAAGGGAATGTGATGGTACTTAGTGTGGGTTTTAAAGCAAGACACTCCAGAGTGGGGGAAGGAGAATTTTACATGGGAATCTTTCATTATGCTTTTATGGTGGTGGGAAATCACACACACTAGAATATGAATCTGTAACTAATTAAAGGAACTAATTAAAGAGCTCTTCAAAATGTGCTTTATCTTGAATTCCCTTTTTCCTGCTTCATTGTTCCATTGTTCTTCATGTCCTTAGAAATTTATCCAAGTCCTGTAGGCAGCAATCAGTTAAATAACCCTATGGTGCTTTATTGCTCAGCATATTGCTGGGGCTTCTGCCTCTCAGTCTCTTACAAATGTGAATTAGTGTTTCTGCACTTGTGAAAATCTGCTTAGGAGTTTTATTACACAGTGATTCCTGCAAAAAGGTGAAATAAAGTATCTGTCACTGCAACTGGTTCTCAATTGGTGCTGAAATTAATTATTTCCACCCCTCTCAATTATTTGCCATCTTTACTGAAATCCAGAAAAGTGCACTAGCTGGTCATTATCTAAAGAGAAAGAAAGGCTTTAACAACATCTACAGATAAGCATGAATGCCTCCTGCCAGAGGAATCTCTTCCTAACTAGTTCTGATGCTTCAGGTAAGTGGAATCACTTGTCTGATTAGCTGTGGCCTGGAATCTTTTTCAGCTGCTGGGTCCTGAGTAAGCAGTCACATGAAAAAAACCCTGAAGTTCTTCAATGAGAATCCCTAGGAAGCCTCATTTGATTGATTCCCTTCACTTGGATGGCAGAGGTAACACTCTGTGGTGAGGCACAGAGAAATCAGTGGTGATGCACAGTCCTGAGCAGCTGAGCTGCTGCAGGGGCCAGGTCCAGCCTGGATGGCACAGGGAATTTCCTCCTACAGAGAAACCTACCACAGCCATCCCTGCTCAGGTGTCCAGAACACAATTTACTGAGATGTACATGTGAGAGGAGTTTCTTTGTTTTACAGCACAAGTTCTTGAGATGAGATTGAAGCCAAAGACCAGCTTACTTTATGTGCATTTTTCCTGGGTATGCAGACTACAGTTTATAGTGATGAGAAATTTGAGATTAAAAGAACATGGAAAACACAGAAATTACTACAGCTTGTATTTTGCTTTTATGTTATATCCCAGCTTTTCAAATTAAAAAAAACCCCCCAAACAAACAGTGAAACAAAAAAGGCCCAACCACTATAACAGTTCTTTGCTATTTTTTCTTTTGTAGTTATTGGCAGTGGCAAAAGTACGAGATCACACTTTTAAAATTGTTCTCCCTCACCTGGAAGCAGATTGGCACCTTTGCCATTGCAGAGATTCTCTTCCTGTTAATAAAAAGGCAATTTCTTTGGGTAACAAAGCCATGGACTTCTGGCAGTAAGCCAGGAAGCTTAAAGAGAAACCTTGAATTCTGCAAACATAATAGACAAGGGACTCAGCTTAAGAAAAGATTTCATCTATCAACTAACAAGAGGCTGGGGTCATGAAGTAGGGTATTCTTTATACTTGAGAGACCAAGCTAAAAGTCTTAAAAATGTGCAAGAAAATGCTGGCTGGAATGTTCTCCCTGTGTAACAGGCTGAGGCTTCCAGGAGGCTTATCATTCCTCCTGACAGTCTGACAGGACTGTGTAATACAGAAGTTTAGCAGTGTGGGCAGGTTAAATTATACTAGGCAGGAGAAATCATTTCAATGTGAATCGAAGCGTTTACTCTTGTCCACTTCCAGCTCCAGCTTGTTATTCTCTGCAGCCCACAGCTTCATGTTTCCAGCAGAAAAGCTTCATTTTGAAGTGGATGTTATACAGAGGTGCTTTGGTTCTAGGACTTGCAGTTTGCTCACAAAACATCCTCAACACACCACTTAAGTGTGACTTGGTTCCTGCTCATCTAGTAATTTTCTATGTATTATTCAATGTATTATTTTTTAATGTATTTAGCTGGTATGGCAAATATTGTGGTAAACAAATTATATATTAAGCAATATGGTTATAGGAAGTTTTGACTAAACCTTAGTGAATTTATGTAGAGAAAATAGTCTTATGAATAAGAATGAACTTCCAGAAAAACGTGCCATTCCCCTGTGAAAAAGGGCAGAGTAAAGAGCATTTTCAGCTTCAGTCCTTTATTCCTACTGGAAAGACACATACCAGTGCTCAGCTCAGCCCCCTCAGCCTACTTCATGGAGCCACAGAGAGCACTCTGATTTTTCTCCCTGTCCCAGCAGTCCAAAGCATCACCTTTCCTGTTTTCCAGAGTGATGCAATCCATCCCACAGCCCAGGCCAAATGACACACAGCCACTGTCCCCAAATCTAGAAAGGAAATCAGTCCATATACCACCTGTTTAAAGAAATACCTACAGAAATGCTGCTGGACTTGTGTCCCTGGAGCACTGTGGCCATTTTGAACTGTGAAGCACCAGCTGGAACTAGAGGGTCTTTGAGGTCCTTTCCATCCAAACCATTCTTTTTTCCTCAGTGTCTATAAAGTAGGGTGACCCCTATACCAAATGGAATTCATTTATTGTGTCATTAGCACTTTAGAATAAGTGGACACTAATTATTGGTAAATTACAATAAATTTATACTGAATTACATGCAGCATCTGCATTAGTAGCCAATGAGTCCATTCTGATTAATGTGACCACAGGAAGTAGCAGGGAGTGTGTAATGATTTGCTACAGCAGCTCACTGAAAGCTCTTTAGTCAGGTTTCCCATTAACAAAAACAAGCATTAAATTACTTAAAGACAATCATTAATTTAAATAAGTATTTTGTAACCATACATATAAATCAGGCACAGAAAAGAAACATAGAAAGTGCCTCAGTTGTCACATCAGCCAAAACCCCAGGAATGCACAGTGCCAAGTGGTCACCTCTCATTTTCCTGCCCCAGGACCCCCAGAAATCACATTCTGGGCCAAGAATCACAGATCACAGATTCAGGCATCTCTCAGTGGATTTTAAGGGGGTGAATCCTATAAGGCAGCAGTCCTGCAGAGGCTGGGCAGGGCAGGAGCTCCTGCAGCCCAGCAGCCCTGGGAGATGCTCTGTGGGCAAACCTGCCAGGTCCCACAGGGACCTTCTGCCCCAGGGAACTCTGCCTGGGATGAGAGCGAGCAGCATCAGAGGATCCTGGAGATCTCTGCTCCCAGGGAGCACTGCTGGGCTCCAGAATGCCCTGGAGAACACCCTGACCCCCACACCTCCTGTCCCTTGGAACTCAGGGGCAGCCTTGGTGCAAAGCAAAACACAAATCACCATCAGCAGCCACCAAACTAAGAAATAAAACAAACCAAACCCAGGAATAAAACAAATCAAAACTCTGAGTACTTGGCATGGGATCAGGGAAATCTGTATTTCCTGACATGAATGATTTATTTATTCATGGGGAGGAGCGTGGAGCAAGATGATCTTTAATGTCCCTTCCAACCCAAACCATTCCCTATTCAAAGTTTGCATTTACTTATATTTAATTTCTCCTCACTGTCATACAATATCATTAATTTATATCAAAAGATTTGGGAGTAAGGATGGCTCTGTCTGTCTGCACTGTGCCTAGGTCCAAAGGAACCCAGCGTGGATGGGGTTTCTGAGGGTTGCTGCAAGAAACAGCAGTACAAAAATAGTAGAATATTGGATTTCAGGCTTCTGTTGCCCAATGTCTCCTGTCTTGAACCTTATATTTGCACTGAAATGGAGCCACAGACAAAGACCATGCAAGGAATAAGGTGAGAGCTGATCTTGCTCTAGGACCAGGAGAGAGACACAGAAGCTCCTTGGTGATCCTGCACAAGTCTGGTGGAGCTGCTCTTCCACTGCATTTCTGATGACACACTAACATCATAACTACCATCTTCCAGCATGTTTGGATCTTCCTGGGAGTACAAAATGCTGTGGATTTCTGCCATATTCAAAACAACTCCCCATCCTTTTGGTGCCCCCTAACACCAACCCCACCCACCAGCCCTCCTGCCCCACTGTGAGCACTGGCACCATCAGCAAAGTGACCCTGGGAGTGTAACCAAGAGCAGGGGCTGCATTGCACGGGGCTGGAAGGGTTTATTTCTAAAAATAATAATTTATTTTATATTAAAAAAATTATAATATAAATAAATACATAAATAAAATTTATAATGAATACGTATTAAAATAAATAGAATTAATAAATAAATATAATTTATTTAAAATAAACGATAACTTAATTACTAATATTATAATTTATAATTTATTCTATAATTTAATTTGAATTTATTTATATAAATATCTCTATAAATAAATTTTATATAATTAGATATCTATGTAATATTTATATTCCACCTCTTCAGCTCCAGGCAGTGGAGGGGCTGTAAGGGTTTTGCACAGGGTTCTCAGCTCCCACCAGCAGGTGAACTGGGAAGCAGAATTCAGGAGTCTGAGGGGATGAACTCCCCTCACTGTGACTGATGAGGCTGCAGCCACGAGGCTGCCTGAACCAGACACCACGAAGGAAGGAACACCCTGAGCTCATACCAATGCCTGAGGCAAACCCCGTTCCTGGGAGTTGAAATGCTGGTGTGGCCAGGAACAAAGCAGGGCACAGGAGGAGAAACTCACGGGCACTGGGAGGCTGGGTGGCTCCCAGGGCTGCCACCAGAGTGTCCCCCAGGGCACCTCAGTGGGGCTGAGCCTGGCCTGTCCCACCTCCCATCCCTCTGCTCTGCTCACTCTGACACCTCTCCTCATCATGATTTTGCAGAACCAACCAACCAACCAAAAATCTCTAATTTTTTTTTTCAATTTTTCCTATTTTAACATGAATCCCCAGCAGTGTCCTGGCATCACATAAAAATGCCATCAGAAACCAAGTTTTCTAAATGAGGTTACCTGTAAACATTTGGCATGCACAGTCCAAAATTCACCTCTATCCTCCTTCCCAGTCTCTGGCTGAGAATTTGTGCTCCATGGGCAGCTCAGAGCCAATAAAGCAGCCATCTATCAGCCCCTGAAACAAACTGTACCTCCCATGCGTTGGCAGAAGTTCACAGTTTGAAAATGTTTCATGTCTTACCCATTCCTAGAACAGCCCCTTTCTCTGAGATTATTATAGACTATCACTCATTCTTCAGTTTGTCTAGGATCTGCTAAATGTTTCTCTATAAATTCATCACTTGCACATTCACAGTCATGCATTAACTGCTCAGTTTTTCCCTGAAAGTAAGGAATTTGATATGATACATAAGTCACCATAAACTCCACAGGATTAAGTGAGTTATTGCATCTTACAGGACAACTGGTTCCTACAAATGATACCCTGGAAAATGACATTATCGCTCAGTGATTTGGTTCAATCTGATTGCTACAGTTAATGTAATAATGTAACTCAATTAGGATGCTTTTGTTATGAATGAACAACCTTGTTTAATATTGTCTGCCTGTCCAGAGTCAGCTGAAATAGGATGTTGAGGCAGCCTGCAAAGCCCAGAAATTCAGTGGTGCATTTTCAGGAGAGAGATCAGCACGAATTAGAAAGCCCAGGCAATTTTTAAAGACAAAAAGGTCTTTTTAGTGTTTCCTACTAAAAGAGAATTACAAACCAGGCATCTTTGTAATGCCTGCCAGTGACTCCAGACTTTTCAGAGAGGTCACAAAAAGGCTTGCAGGAGTCAGTGTACACTCATTTCCAAAGCAAAGCACATCCCAGCTCCCCAGTAGCTCCCAGTGTGCAGACCAGTAGCCACATCAGAGTGTGCCCACACTGGGAGCCTGGGAGAACCTGCCAGCTGCCAGATAAAGTTGTTTGGAGCTTTTCCTGTTTTCCTGTGTGGTGCTTTCTGAGATGCTTCCAGCACATTCATGGAGTTCCCCACCAACAGCAGCCAGGGTCAGGGTCTGCTTTCCCAGAAACTCCCACTCCCTGACTCAGAACATCTCTGCCATCTCAGAGCCATCTCCTTCCAACAAAGAACCCAGGCATCCCCTGGAGGCTGACAGGGCAGGCAGAGGCTTTGGGACAAGGGGTTTCCTTGGCTGGCAATGCCCTGAGGGAGGAGGGAGGGAGAGGTTTTGCCAAACCTGCCCTGGGTTAAGAGGAAGATGAAAGCCCAGAATGATCTTCACTCTGCTGGTACCTGCAGGCCCAGCTCTAATTCAAACCACGTGTTATTCTCCTCACTTCTGCCCTGTTTGGGGAATTTGTGGAATCCAAGGGACATAGTAGCTGTGTTATACCACTTCCAGGTCCACAATGCCCTCCCTGAGCCACACGGAGAGAAGTATTTAGAGAACCAGCACGGTCCTTGCTGGAATCCTTCTCAATTCTTCTCTGCATGCATTTAATTTCCTGTCTCCTTGTTTTCAGCCTGTCCTTGGATATGTTTGTGAGAAACCTGAGACGGTTACATGTGTTGTGGCCTCCAAGACTATTAAAACCATTAAATAACTGCCATAACTTTGTTCTGTATGTATTTTTTTTTTCTTGTCTTTCTAAAGAAACCTCCAAAGAAATGTCTCACCTTCTCAGCTCGCAATCCCAAGCCTTTTCCTTTGCAAGGAAAAGTGAGAACAGACATTCAGGAATGGGGAACATGCCTCATACATGATTATAAAACCTGATTTGTAATGAAAAACAGATGTTATTCAAGAGCATAAAGTGTATATGAATATTATGCTTGAATAACATATAATCCTTAAAGAACACTTTGTATAACCTAGATATGTTTGGCCATGGCCAACCTCCAAGATCCACAGACTGGATTTCTGTCTGTCTCCACACACACAGATCACATGTGCCCACTCATCAATACCAGTAACACACCTCCAAAGCTCAGATCTAACCAACAGCAGCTCCATGGGGGTGTGGTCACCACAAGAATTGCACCTTTCAGGACACAGATTTCCTTTCAGGACATCTCATCTTACTTTTGTGTGTATTGTGTACAGACACTTGTGCAAAATAACAGACAAAACTTCTCAATCTACTAAGAGATCAGTTCAAACATTCTAAATTAAGTTTTAATTCTCATCTTTCAGGACAGAGAGAGCATGTGGGCACATGCACTGTGTGCACACACAGACACACATCATTCCTGAGTTGAAATCACAACTTGCTACGTGCAAGATCAGAAAACCACTCTGTGATTTCACTCACTCTGTGCCAGTGGCACCTGAAAGTGAAATCTTGCCTGGCATTCCCACGTACACCCTTCATGGAACCACTTTGATAAAAGTTTTGCTACACATAAAAAAGAAGATGTAAAACTATAAAGTGAACAAGCAAAACTATCTATCATTTGGAATGTCTTTCTTACTGTGATCTAAGCTGCTGGGAAGGCTTTAGGAATTTGCATGTTATCCTCAGAGATGTCTGAAAGTGTCTCTTCTGTTTCTTGTACAGCACTGAGCACATCAGCAGCTTTAATCTTTAATCTCCTCTTCTCTCCTCCCCTACAGAGAATCAAATCCTACAATCCAGGCACAGGTAAAACTCCTGGGCATATAATAAAGTTTGGCTCTGAGTGTTGCAATTAGGATGGGAATATTTATTGCCAGGAATGTGTTATACCAAAGAAACCTGCAAATCAGTATCACATCCTGAAACTTGGGATCACAGAAAGAGAATGGTTTGGGCTGGAAGTGACCTTAAAGCTCATCCCACTCCCCCCCATGCCATGGCAGGGACCCCTTCCACTATCCCTGGGTGCTCAAACCCTGTCCAACCTGGCCTGGGACACTTCAGAAAAGGTGGAGTGCACCTGGGATGGCAGGGTTGAACAGGGAAAGGTGGGGACTCAGGGCACTCTGGAGCTGGAATGGGATGATCTTTAAGGGCCCTTCCAACACAAACCATTCCATGACTCTGTGAGCCCAGACAATCTTCCCCCAACGAGCCCACAAGCTGCCCACCCCTCTTCTCATCTAACAATGAATACAAATGCAATTAAACACTTCAAAAGAGAAAACAAAAAAGCTAAACAAACAAAAGTGGGGTTTTTCCATTCTTCCTCCATCTGCTAATTCACAGAGCAACAGAATGAGGACAGAGGAGACCAACTTGGAGGATTTCAAACACACACAGTCCCTGCTTACCTTACAGAAGCACCCTGTATAACTATGTACCTTTTGCCTGAAATTATTATAGATATTAGTGCTGCTGTAGGGAGGAGAGCTTGTGGGCAGCGCAGACGTGTGTTGTAGATATTTATAAAACCACCAGGAGGCTGCAATAAAATTATCATGGGGTATATATGATGCTTTTTCAAGAAGCATTTAAAACCACTACTATGTTCAATTTAACCTCTCCCCCAAGTTTCCTCAGCACACATTTCTCTGTATAGCTATACCTCTAATTTGTAATGTCAATATATACAAACAGACACATTGCAAATAATGTACATCTATATAAACAGATATGTTCAATGAAAGCAATGTCTATGATTTTCATAGCAGGCATCTGTATACATGAAAACACATGCTGCAAAATAATACACATGCAGATAAGCTATGGCTGCTATTCTGAAGTCCTGTTTGAGTACAGTAATTGCTTATATGAAAATGATAAAAAATTAAAATACTGGGCACAGGTGTGTGCTACTACAGGTGTAAATATAACTCTGCACATACGCACAGAGCAGAAAATCGAGTGCAACATGAGCATACACTCATAACATCAGCATTTGCTGCATTTGCATATTCCACACTGGTTATGCATCATGCTCCATGCCTGTTACACATTTAACACATACCATTCCATAGCCCTGGATGCTTTTTGCTATCAGTTTGAATCTTCGTACAATGGTTTTATTTTTATCCCCACAAGACAGCTTGCAAATGACACTTTTTAAGCCCTGGTGGCTGAGCAGTGTCTCAAGACACTGATGTGACAGTGCTGGGGCACCAGCACGCCAGGGACCCTCGGAGGGGCATCTGTGCCCACCTGCCCTCCCCTGCTCCAGCCCTGCATTGTTTACTCACTGCCAGGAGCTGGGCTCGAGCCCTAGGGAGAGCAAAACCTGTTTGGGCCATTGACATTGAGTATCCTTGGTGCAGGAGTCAGGACCTCCGAGGTATCCGTCACTGCGGCTGCCTGCAGGCAGGCTGGAGCCAAGCAACTTGCCTGAGCAGCTAGTAAAATTTTAATGCACTCTGTAGTGTGGTCATGTCATACTCAGTTATGGCAAATAATCCCAGATGCCTGCAGAGGTAAAATGGAGCTGTAATGTGCTTGCCTCCTAACCCGAGCTGACAGCAATGATGTACGACTACCATTAGCGGAAAATATCACTTCAACTAACCCATGATCCAGCTCCGCTAAGGGTCACATTATCCATGAGGAACAAATTACACTCCCAAAGTAAATACAAATTTTCTACACGAAATGGGTAAAAAAAAAAAAAAAAAAAAAGGAAGGGGAGCGGGCCGGGGGAGGGCAGGAGCCACGTTCCCTGTGCCGAGTGACAGCGGTGACAAAGGACGGGACCGGCCCGGAGCATCCCCACTGCCACCGCCGCATCCTTCACAGCAAACACTGGGCTCGGCTTATTGCCACTCTGACTGCGGGGGCCCTCTGTGTGGCACGGCAAATGAATAAAAAGGAGCCTTATCTTCCCTCCTAATGGGCCTTAAACAGCAAGAAAAGCTTCCCGACTGCCGGAGCCCGGCTGGGTGATCTTTCACCCCTGGGGCAAGATGAAGGTGCTGCGTTTTCCAGAGTTAAAAAGACAACACCTGTACAAATATGCAGGGTAAATCGCCCTTGTGGGAAACATCCCAGCTCTGCAGAAATAATTTTTTGGAATAATACTGAGGAATGATTTCTCTAATCCTACCCTTAGCCAAAATAAATATATGCCAAACAGTAAGACAGCGGTATCCCACGACCCGAAGTAATTGATTGAAATTGGGTTCTCAGCCACTGTTTCCCCTCGTTTGCCAAACGTGGTGGTTGGTAGCCACCATCCCAGCAGTTTTCAGCTCCCCCGTGTGAGCAAAGCCCTTCCTGGAGCACAGAGGGCCTGGCAGCCCCTCAGCCTTTCTGTGGCAGCCCAAGCTGTGCCCCAGCACCCGAGAGATCTGACCTGGGCAGGGCAGGATCCCTCCACAGCCCCCAGAGCTCCCACCCCGAGCCAGTCCCCTTCAGGATCCTCAGGGCCTCCGACCCACAGGAACCCCCCGTGCTTCCTCGCTGTTCCCCGACTGGGAGACACATCAATGTCTCACACAGCCTACCTAAGGCCACACACCAATTTCTTCTTCTTACTAGGCTGGAGTTGACACACTTTACATTTTGAAGTTTTAGCTACAAACCACCCCCAATCTTCCTGTACCTGCGCTTATGGTTGAGAAGTGTGAGGAACAGGATGAAAAAAGCCCAACTCTGATGGTCGGCCCTTCTTTGAACAACTCAATAAATGAGTTCCCTTTATGGCTAAAGTTTTTCAGGCTAGGAAAATTGTAATTTATTATTTATACTCCAGCAGTGCATAAACACCAAAGGGAAACCCTGGCAGAGTTTTAAACCATAAGAAGAGTAGAGATATTAGTGTAGCACTGCAGGGTGGTATAAATGTAGCTGGCTCCCAGCTGTCCCTGTGCCACAGCCCTGGCACCATCCAGGGGGATGTTTTCCCCTTTAAGTGCTACCCAAACTCTTCCTTCCCTCATTCCTCCCAGGGGTGAGGAAAAAATATCCCACATACAGTTTTGTTTCCAAGCACCCTACTAGAAAAATCCCAAACTGATGCAACTGCTCCCATGAGAGTGCATTGCACCTGTTTAAAAATGTAATATATATTACATTTGTATATAAGATGGCATAAAGCAATTTCACCACCATTTAATCCATTTATGACAAAGCTTTTGCAGAATGGAGAGAGCACAGCCCTGTGCAAAGCTGCTGCCTGCTTTGGCCTTGTTTTCCAGCACAGTCAGTGGTGGGGCTGTTCTGGGTTCTTCCTGCTCCCCTGGAAAGGACAATTTGCTGTGTCCTACACATGCTTTGGGGTGAGGAGGACAGCGAGCAGCTCTGCCCCAGCTGAGCAGGGTGCTCTGTGCTCTCAGCAGAGACATTCCAGGTCTGCAGGGCAGGAGGTAATGGCTCCTGAAGCTCATGACCAACAAACTCTGCATTTATCCAGAGCTGTGCACTGACATGGTTTTAGCAGGCCCTTCCCAGGTCCCTCTTTGGTTTATCAGAGCATTTATTACTACCTAAATCAGTCGAGTTTGCAAAGTTGGGAAGAGCTACATACACACACAAACATATAAACCCTTTATGTGGTTATTTAACCACTGAAATGCAGCCTGTGCAATAAACTAGGAGACACACATCTGCCAAAATGCTACTCCAAAATGTCTCTCCAAAGTCCACACACAAAATAATTGGCCAAAAGTGCTGCAGAAACACACAGAGAGTGCAGGTGTGAATGCTTTGGTGCAGAATAGCCATCCCCATCCCTTTTACCTGGGCATAGCAGAGTCATTTACGGTATTTCCCATGCCATTTTTTGGTTTGTACCTGATTTAAAGCAATCAGATGTGTCATCATTATCATTAAAAATAATCTGATACAAGAAAGATCATTCTTCAGCTCTCTCAATGCTTTTAACAGCACAGTACTTTTCTCTTCAAAGAAGAAAATTTTCTTTCAAAGAGAAAAATAATGAAGCAACAGAGTCCCACCAGCACAGGCTCTTTGGCAGGCACAACACCCACTCATCCTAATCCCAGTCCCTCCCCTGGGTACTCTCCCCTTCTGAACAGAGGCCAACCCCTGGCAAATTCAGGCACTGGTTTGGCTCTGTCCCTCCCCATCCTGCACCAGGGGCACCAAAGCTGAGCCCAGCCCAGCAGGGACACCTGGGCTGCAGCCAGGAGCAGCCAGGCACTGCTGGGCCTGGAGACCTTGTTCAGAGGCACTCAAGAGCCTCCCAAACTGATCGGGTGCTCCTGAGATAAACACAGGACTGAGGCACCAATAGTGATGGTTTTTTAGGCTGCACATCCTATCAAAGTACAGCTCCAGCCAGAAGCAGCCCTGCTCTGTGTGCACTGCAAAGCAGCTTCCCTGATCAATGAAGTATTTCCTTAAGAAGTGAAAAATCACTGAAGTGCCTCAGATTGAGGCTTTAATTTTAAAATTAAACAGAGCAGTGAGAGGAGATGGTAGAGATGGAGAATGAAACAGGACCTCATTTCTTACCTCATCTTTAGCACTTGACTTTCTTATCAGAGCTCTTTGTATGTCTTTTCCAAACAAATTTTCCTTTGATTTCCAGAAGACAAACTTTGTGTTTGCCCTTATGTTTTTAATATTGTATTAATTACCATGGGTATAATTTATAAGATTGTATCAAGATATCAAAAGCTAATACAGTTGCACTTAAATTTGTCAGCTGTGCAATAGCTTGCCCTAATTTTAGATTATCAGCTCTGGAGACCTGCTCAAAGAGTAAGACTGACAGACTTTTTAATGGAGAAAATCACAGTTCCCCTGGGATCCAGACTTTTTTCTGATTCAGTAAGAAATCCCAGTGGCATTTGCTGAAAGGATCCCAGGATGGAAAATGACATCTCTCTAAGAATTAGTGCTTCTCACTCTGATGCAAGTCTTCCAAATATACTCTCCCTCCACAGGCATGCCTGCTACCTCTTCAGACCTTCCAGCAACAGGAGGGTGAAATGTCTACTTTGAGTGCTCCAGTCCAGTCCTGTGTGACAAACTGAAGGAGCATGAATCTATATAAATAGACAAATTATCCACCCAAAATATGTCATTTAAAATTGAGATGCTGACACAGCCTCAGCTATAGCACCTCTAAGCAGGGGCTGCATCATTGTTTCAATTAAATATCCTTGTTTCTTCTTCAGGAGAAACCTCCGGAGAAACCTCTCATTTGAGGGCAGACACAGACAGAAAGTGGCTCCCAATTAAAGGCTGGATTGGAGGCACAGCCATCACCTAGCAGAGATCAGATATCAGCTGTGATTTACAGCCAGATAGGCAGGGATCCAAGTCAGGGAGAAGGACCAGGCTGAGGCACTGCCTTTGGCCCTGCCACCCCTCAACATCAGCTGCTCCTCAGGCTCCTGCTCCTGCTCCTGCTCCTCCTCCTTCCTTCATTCTGCTGCTCCCAGTGGCCCATCCAGGCCAGCCTCAGCCAGCTCATCCTTCAGCCCCTCCATCTGTCACACACCTTTCCTGACACTTTCATTCAAAGGCCCTGGATTCTTCCTGGATTCCAGGTTTTACTTATTCTTGCAGAAATGTGTACCTGTATGCATTATTTCTACCTCTTGTGGATCTCCTGTGGAGGATCACTGGGGGTTTGCCCTCAAAAATCCTAAATGAAGCAAAAGTGCTTCCTTTGCATTTTCTGAAGAGCGAGTACAGAATTGCTCTGCAGCAATTAACCCTGCATTCTGTACACAACAGGGCATCAAAATCTGCAAGAGATAGCCCCAAAGAAAAGCAGATCTCCTCTTCCCAGAAACATTTCAGGCCAGGCTGTGTCTGGTGGGAGGGGCACAACTCCACAACCCTCATAGCACACCTAGCAAGGTCCAACCAAGAGCAATTTGTCAATTCACTGCAAGAACAGCTCCACAGCTGGAGGCCAATATCATCATGATATAAGGCATTTGGGTAAAGGATCTTCAAACCTCTAATCCTGCTGAGCACCCCCAGCTCCCCTGGCTATTAATGAAAACTGAGGATGTTGGGCACCACTGATGAAATGCTCCCTTGGACAGGATCCACCATCCTCGCTTCTCCCAGTGCAGTTTGCTCACAGGAACTTTTTGTCCTAAAAATGTTATTTCATTTAAAACAGGAATTCAAAAATCTTCTGGGCCCTATTGAAAGAGATCTAAAAGATCCTGCCTGTCTGAAGAAAAGAAGTTTCTACTTGTCAGTTAAATAAAGGAATAACGCACAGCCTCCTTTATAGTGTGTACTTTACCTGTCATCCAACAGCCCATTATCACGTCACGGCAGAGTGCACTTTCCTGCAGGTCACTTTGTTTAAAATGACATGGATAATGCACATGTCAGCGAGCTGACAGTCCCCACCGTCCTTCAGAGATAAAACCCAGCCACCAGCCTGTTCTTATCTGGGGTACATGCCTTGCTCTATCATCTAAGTCAGGCAGAACATGATTTCTCCAGAGAGCACTTTTTTCATTTCCTGATTTTAAGAAAATCAAATAAGCACCATTTGTCTTCATCTGAATATGCTTGACCTGCTCAAATGATGATGTCTCGCATTTTATAACAGGCTACATATGCTGAATTCAAATTAACAGCAGAACAAGGCCTTTAGATCTTTGCCTGGGCTGCCAGCACAGCCTGAATAAATATGCCAGGGTGAGCAGTCATCTCTCAGAGCTGGGCCTGAACTGTAGAGCTCAAAGATGGGTCTGGTTCTGACATTTGAAAAGCACTTGATTTTTAGGGATATTTAAGCCTGCACTTAATCTCATTTCATTAAGGGAAAAAGAAAATATGGATCACAGAGATGGAATACACATCTGGATTTTAAATCCTGCCCTCACAAGTACTGGGATATTCTATGTGAGGTCTTGATTGTCTCTTGTATTGTGTTGTGGAAACCATCCTGAACCAGCACCTCCCCTCCATCCCCAAAAGCTGCCTCTGCCTTTTTATACAGGAGTGCTGCAAGAGAAAAAAATCAGTGAAACAGGCAAAGGTTCAGCTCCATAAATGCTGCAGTGACAGGAAATTACACTTTTAGTTCTGGGTGCCATAAACATAGAAGCTGAAATTCAGTTTATCATCTTCCTCTGCATAAGGAACATCCTGAAAATGAATAATCACTTCACAGGATGGAATGTAATGGTAATGCATTAAAAATTCATATTGAAAAGTGCAGGTTAATATTCTGTGCAAAAACCCAACAAAACCTCCCTTTTCTGTTGTCACACTGATTAACTCCAGTGATTAGTTCCCTTATGCAAGGAAAATCATTGCATTTCAAAGTAAACAGCAGTTCTTTAACATAGTTAGCAAATTATTAAGAAACATGAGGAAAAAATCCTCTACTTAGGAAAAGAGCTGAAGGGCAAAGCTTTGGAAGTTATATACAGAATGGTTTGAAAATTTCCTTGGCTTCCTGTTACACAAACCCTGTAGAAAACTGATTAAATTCATGGAAATAGATTTTTGTACTCATTGTTTCCCTCTGGATTTTACAGCATATTTGCACTTGGCTGTTGGGTGAGCTGCACACCAGCCTGGTCATCTCTCCTCTGCTTGGCCTGCCTTGGAACTGGTTAACAGAACCACTCATGAATCTCTAACCAGTTCAACATTATTATAGGAACAATATTTTCTGACATTATTTTGCCCTCCCCTGACTTCCATCCCCCAATTTATCCAGGGAAAGAGGAGGCAAAAGTGGTTACATTATCAAAACATCCCTTAAGGCTCAACATGCAAATAAAAATCACAAAATCCAACCTGGAAATAAAAAAATTAGACCAGTTTTTTTCTGTGATAATTATTTCAGTTTTTCCAAAGAAAGAAGATTAGTCTGTTCACAACATAAAATAATGGATGAAAATATTCACCAGTATGGATACCAGTTCTTAATTACTATTACTCTTCTAAACAATAGGCAGCATCAGAGACCACTGACTGACTCTTTTAGCATTCATGTTTTCCCCTTTCCCACTTAGAAACCCAAAATCATGGAGACAGTGCTCAGCAAGTTGTGTTACTTGACTTAATGTACAGTTTCCAAATGTTATTTCTAAAAAATAGATATATCAACCATAACACTTCAGTTGGAATTTTCAGGCCCTTGCCTGCAGAGAAGCACAACAGGCACTAACAGTGGTTAAATAACTGTTAAGAAGTGCAAATGTGAGGGTTACCAACAGACTCAGCTGCTGCTACAACCTCCAAGGGGAAGTGTAGTCATGGAAAGGGTTGGAAGTGACACTGGTGCTCACAAACAACCCACACAGACCATGGCATCAATATGCTTAAAGATGAACTGTGTGGCCTCCAAAATATTCATTAGAATTCTCTTTCCTTGGAGGTCTATTCCAAAATTAAATTAGAGACAGAAATTTTCTTTGTATAGAGATGCTTTAGGTTAGACCAAGAAGAAACTTTGAATAAGTAATAGATTAACAGGAATAAGGGAATCCAATAAATGAGTTTTGCTCTCATACTCATTTTCTTTCTTACCTTTTCTTCTTGATCACTGTCGCTGTCACACTGAAACACAAAAACAGAAAAAGCACAGGTAAGAGAAGCTTGCTACAGCAATAAAAAATATTTCTGTGAACAAGATGGTTGATACATTCAAATGTTGGGTATTACATCTGGCACCTTTAGGAAACAAGGTCAGTTACTGTATGGGAGGAAATTCCTCCACTGCTGCTGCAGAGGACACATTTCTGTGTTTGAGTGTTGCAAAACCTGCCCTGCACACACCAAAAGCCATTTGCAAAGCCCTCTGCCAGTTCAGCCCAGGGACACAGGAGCTGGTGGTGCAGGGGCACGTCCAGACTCCAAAACTGGGTCAGGGAAGAAGAAGAACAGTCTTAGAGGGCTGATGTGTTTCCTTTGGATGAGCAGTGCTCCTCACGCTGGCTGCAGTCCAGCAGGGGCTCCGTGGGGATGCTCAGGTGTGCCCAGCACACAGAGCAGCATTTGCAAGGCTGCTGTTCTCCAGGAGCACAGGGAAGGTCACCCTGTGCCTTTGCTTATGGCTGCTGAAGTGAAGATTCCAGAGATCAGAGGGAAGCTGGAACATCCCACAGCCACTGGTTCCCCCAGGTTCTCTGGGAGTAGCCCAGACATCACAATTTTACAAAATGCTGAGTGGTAACTCCAGAGAGTCTTGATATTAACCCAGTGCCATTGCTCAGTTCTTAAATATTGTAGGAATAGAGCAGGACGAGACACTCAGTGTTTCTGAAAGACAAGCATCGGAACCCAAACCACGTTTGCATTTGCTGGAAGTACAAAAGCTGTGTTGGAAACAGGACTCTGAGAACCCTGGAACTCACAGGTTTCATTCCTCCCATCAAATTCTGGGTACCTGCAGCTCCTTCTGTGGGTTTGTTTTCTTTCTTTCTACAGCTGTAGGTTCTGTATCACTCAAGACTGAGCTATGCAGATCTCATGGCAAACATTTGCAAGGAAAACATCACCAAACAGGAGACCCAGGCTTTCCTACCCAAGGACCAGCTGACTGTCAGGTTCTTGCAGCACTCAGTCAAGCTCTTTGTGTACTTATATCTTTATGTATTTGTATCTTTATGGGTTTATATCATCTTTGAGTATTTTTATAAGTCAACCAAATTGCTTTAGAATTAGTTATATTTTGTGAATTCCAAAGGTTAACTATACAGTGGGATGTGAACAGACAGCCAAATACTCCCACAAATACACATACTTGACTTGCACAAATCAACTCATCTTCTGTCTGTTGTTTAATTATAACTTTTCTGTTTCACTGGCTTTTCCCTTGTCTTCATCAGTACAGGGGGTGAAAAGGTGCCTTCCCTACACCACTGAGCTATGTACTAACAAATTAGAGCTAAGAACTATATCTAGGTATTTTAAAACTAATTTTAAATGAAGGAAAGATTAGATAAAATTACAATCTCCTTGCAGCTGATTTCAAATAGAAAAGGAAGTGAAATTTATTTAATACCTGACATGATTTATATAGCACTAGTTGCACCTATTTAATACCAGAGTATTTACTCTGGTAACAAACAAATGAGAAGACACATGAAGACGGGGCAATTTTAGCTTTAATTTTGAAAACCTCACACAATGTTCTAATTAATGAAGAGTCCACTTAACTGACAAAAGGAAAGCATTTCTGGAACAGCAGGGCGCTGATATAAAGTACTCCTACCTTACCCCATAAATACAATGAATTTTGACTTCATCAGGACTGCCTGTATGAGATTTTGGTATGAAGATGATCAAGGCCCTGCATTTACAAAAAAGCAAACCAGTGCATGGATTTTAATCCATGAAAATCTGGACACAGAATCAGAGAACCTCCTGAGCTGGAAGGAACCCACCAGGATCATCCAGTCCAACTCCTGGCCCTGCACAGGACATCCCCAAGAATCACAGAGCATGTCACAGGCATGAATGTCACAAAGATTTTCCATTTACTATTTCTGCTTCACAGCTATTGGAAAAATTCAGCTTTGGGGCTCTGTCACCCTCTCCCCCTGCACGGTCAGAGCCAGGATCTCCCTCACCATGGGCTCCCCAGGATTATTTATCACACCTCCTATGTGTTTCAAACCAGGGAGCAAAGGGGCAATTGCTCCATTTGTTTGTGTCTCTGCCCACCCTCCAGGCAAACTCCAAGTCTTGGTCAGACTGAATGCAAAAGTGAAAATAAAGGGGGCAAAAGGGATATCTAAGCAGGCAAAGGCAGTTCCCTTTGAGCAGCAGGGTTCAGAGGGTTTCAAGGTGCCACCCACTCCTGGTGCCAGACACATGAGCAGCATCCTGTGACCCAGCTGTGCCCAGAGCACTCTGCAGCCTCTCCTTAGCCCAGTTTTGGTCTAAATTAAAGAATCTCTGCTGTAGTCTTTACTGACTCATAAGCTTGGAGAAGCTCAGGTTTTTTGTGTTCCCTTCAGCATGGAGGTACCTGGGGAGAAGAGAACTTGCCAGCACTGACATCTGAATTTGCCAACAGAACAGCTCCCCACACCCCAGTGAATCTGCAGAGCAGTGGCAGGGGGAGGCCATTTCCACCAAAGTGTTAAACTCCACACCTCCTGCTCTCCCACAGTCCAGTTCTAATTTCAAGGTCCGCTTAATTCCACATCATATAATTACTGCTGTACCCAGCAGCACCTTGTCTCCAGAGCTAAGCATATGGCGCAGGACCGACCCTACTGGTGCCCATGATGGGAGAGAGCGGGTGCCAAGCCCATTAAAACTGCTGCTGTCCCTGCAGCGTGCCCGTGAGTGACAGCTCTGTGCCTGGGCCAGCCGGGGTGGCTGCCAACACTGCCTCTGCTGCACATGGCACTGGGAGCAAACACTGCCATCCCTGCTCTTGAATTCCCACACTGACCCCGGGACTTTGCTGGAGTGCACCATCCAATTTACAGCTCCAGCCTCCAGAGCCCTCCGTGCCAGCCTCTGGCAGAGACAGATGATGGTCAAAGCCCTCCAGTTCATAAATTATGCAAAGGCAATAAATGCACTCAGCAAACAGCTCCCTGCGTTGGGCCAGCCTGGCTCTGGGGCAGCTCCTGGCCTCTCTCAGAGGGGCTGGGCACCAGGGCAGAACCCACTGTCCAGCACTGCTGTCCTGGGCCAATGGCAGCGCTCTGGGGAGCAGCTGGAGGGAAGGCAAAAAGGAGGGAGAGGATGAGAGGGCTCTAAGCACTGCTCTGGGGCTGGGTATCTGTGCAGCACCTCTGCGTGTGTGTGTGTATGTGTGTGTGTGTCTGTCTGTGTGTGTGTGTGTGTGTGCGTGTGTGTGTGCGTGTGTGTGTGTGTGTCTGTGTGTGTGTGTGTGTCTGTGTGTCTGTGTGTGTGTGTCTGTGTGTGTGTGTCTGTGTGTGTGTGCGTGTGTGTGTGTGTGTGTGTGTCTGTGTCTGTGTGTGTGTGTGTGTCTGTGTGTGTCTGTGTGTGTCTGTGTGTCTGTGTGTGTCTGTGTGTGTGTGTCTGTGTGTGTGTGTCTGTGTGTGTGTCTGTGTGTGTCTGTGTGTGTGTCTGTGTGTGTGTGTGTCTCTCTGTGTCTGTGTGTCTGTGTGTGTGTCTGTGTGTGTGTGCGTGTGCAGGACACACTCTGCACTGGCACGTCCTGCACGCCCCCCCACCAGACAGTTTGTGTGCAGGGGTAATGCCACAAAAGGAGAGGAAAGATGTTTGCTGCTCAGGCTGGAAACAGAATTGGAGCAAGTGCACATTGTCCCCATGGCTGAGGGTCAGCCCAGGCACTGCTCACACACATCCCCCGTGCTCTGATGGGCTCATTTACATTCCTGGGTGCAAGTTCTCCCCAGAGGTGCAGAAGCACAAGGTGTTTCCATCTCCTGCAGGCTCACTGCTACCCACGGCTGGAGAAGGCATTTTGGGAACCGAAGCTGACAACCGTGAAGTTGATTATTCAGAATTACTGGTCAATTTGAAGGCTCGAGTCTGCACTGCTCGCTCAATTCCTCAATTCCTCCAGCATTTCCCTACCTCCCAGGGCCACAGGAAGAAGTAAAATGATTTAAGTGCTTTGTGGTTCTCAGAGCGCCAGACTGTTTTGGAATTGAAGCGATGGAAATACTTTGCACTGGCCCTCTGCTTTGGGCTGTGTTTCAGTATTCCATGTCTATTACAAAAAGCTCATTTTTCAGTGCTCTCCCCTGTTTTTCAGGAAACCATGGCTCTGTGCACAGGCTGCCTTGGAATATTCTGCAAATAACTGGGAATCCAAAATATCATTCAGAGATAGCATGACCTGATTTTTGGATAACTGCCACTAGCTTCACTGGAAGCTGAGGGTGATAATGTGACAAATCAGGACAAGGAGGCTGCAGACACATTTCACACCTGAACAAACAGAGCCTTCTTGCTCTGATTCTCAGGCTCAAGGCACTTACTGTCTCCACTCTGAACACAAGTTGTGACTGATTACAGCCCCCGCAGGCCAGGCTTGAGATGAGCCCAGAGCCAAATTGCCTAATTTGCCCTACACCACCCCCTGGCCAGCCCTCAGCTCATTCTGGGCAAAGAAGTGAAGCCCAGATGGGCAGAGCTGCTGAGCACCCACAGCCCCCTGGACAGCCAAATTTTCACATGCACATGGTCCCAAATGCTGTGAGAGCTTCTCAGATCACAGCCTGACAGGCTCCTCAGTGGGAAGAGTCTGAAAAATGGCTATTTTGTGCTTCTCAAAGTCTTGTACTGGCCAGAAGGGACTCAGTGGTTTTCTCAAAGGACCTATGGCACTACCAACAAAATTCAAAGCAAGTAAAGCTCACTCAAAATGATCTTCATTGATAAAAATCTTACAGGACACATGAAAATACTAAGGGTGCTCCTGATTTCTATATATTTGGGGTAATAATGAGACCAGACCGACTGTGATTTTCACAAAGTGGCCATAGTTATCACTGAAACTGTTCCAATCCCTTAAATAACCAAATCCACCAGCCATCACATCACCTGACACACACACACATGCCAAGAGTTCCACCTTCCTTTTGCAAACGGTCCCAAATGCTGTGAGAGTTTCTCAGATCACAGCCTGACAGGTTCCTCAGTAGGCAGAGTCTGAAAATGGCTATTTTGTACTTCTCAAAGTCTTGTACTGGCCAGAAGGGACTCAGTGGTTTTCTCAAAGGACCTATGGCACTACCAACAAAATTCAAAGCAAGTAAAGCTCACTCAAAATGATCTTCATTGATAAAAATCTTACAGGACACATGAAAATACTAAGGGTGCTCCTGATTTCTATATATTTGGGGTAATAATGAGACCAGACCGACTGTGATTTTCACAAAGTGGCCATAGTTATCACTGAAACTGTTCCAATCCCTTAAATAACCAAATCCACCAGCCATCACATCACCTGACACACACACACATGCCAAGAGTTCCACCTTCCTTTTGCAAAGGTATTTCTGCAACTCCCTGCTCCAGAAATGCTAATCAGAGTTAATGACCCAAAACCTTGCATCTTCATATGTGTGATTCAGTCAAAATTCAAATAATTATCCCTAAAGTCAAGCCCAGATGAGGAAGAAGATGTACCAAGGCAAAAACTCTCTGTACCAACAAACCAGAAAGCTCTTCCTTCTGCCCCAGACTGAACCTGCTGAAGCCCTGCAGTCAGCCTGGGCTGCAGCAGATGCATTCCCTGCAATATGGGGTCTGCACACACAGACCTGCCGTGGGAGGTGGGAAAAGAACTTTCCAATTCCCAGCTGAGGCATAATTGCGGCTGTGTTTTTTAGAAGAAAAGGGAAACTGAAGATCAGGTTAAAGATTAGCTGCACCTCCCCAGCCCTCTGCCCCAGGTGGAGAAAGTTAAAATGCACAGCAAATTTCCCACAGCACCTGTGGAATGAGCCTGATCCCGAAGCCACGTTTCAAAAATCAGACACCCTATGTGGTGACAGCTCTAATTTGAGCCCATTTTAATAACTTGAGAGAGCCTGGTCCAAATCAAGCTGAGTAAAGGTCTGAGCCACCTCGCCAGCTCATTCAGGCTGAAGCAACACCATGGATTTCTCTGTACTTTGCTGATTGAACACATTCTTGTGCAAAAAGTGGCAATCATTGAATATCTCATGTACAATGACATTGAGGAGGGCATTGTTCTCTATTCTGCTCAATGGACTTTGCTGGAACAGCTATTTCATATCTTGGAGCCATTTATCATTGCCACCAAAGGAGTCAGAGCTGCTGCAACGCCAGCTCTGAACAAAGTGATTCTACTCATCTGTCTGCTGAAAAGAAATCTGAAGAAAATGAGGGAAAACCCAGACCTCAGCCTGTTCACACTGACATTTACAATATTCTTGTCCATCTCTCCACCAATGACAAACTGGCAGCCCTGGAAAGGGCAAAGATGGTATTTTAGCTATACAATTAGACCTTTGCTTCCAAGAAAAAAGGAGAAAAAAACATCTCCTAGATGAAAGGAGACACAGACAGAGAATAAATGGGCAATTTTCTAATTGATGAAATGGAGACCGGCAGAGTCACAAAGAAACTAAGAGCAAGAATTTCACTTCTTTCCTTCCTATCTGTGACTTTGCTGCAAGTAGCATTCAGCACGGAGCTCTCTGCCAAGAAATCTTATATATATATAGCATCTCACAAATTGGTTAACATCACAGTCTGCTTAGCAATTCCTCACCATTATCCACTGCGATTCACTGTAAGGAATGGCTCTGAAACAGAGATGGTCTGAGAAGTTTAAGGTCTGCTTTCTTAAAAGCTAAAATTATGGATTATTCACCAAAAAGTCCCATTTTACACAAATTACCTAAGTCTGGACAAAAGATTGCAATGTTGACCTTTAATCTGAATTCCATTTTATCCAAACCACTTCAGCTGAAATGTATCAGTCTTGGACATTTGAAGTTATCTTGGGCCCCTTACAAGAAAAATATTCAGAACTTAGAATGTTTTTCAGCTGCAATTCTTTTTAATTCTTCCCTCTCAGGACTTGTATGATTGTTTTATATTATAAAATGACACAACTGGTAGTTCCTTTTAGCTCCACCATCAGCAAAACAATGATTTGATTAGAAAGAATGACATGTTGAGTATTAAAATGAGAACTCTGGATTATATTGCTGTTCAGGATAAGGATGATCCACCTTACATTTCTCTAGGACATGGATTTATCCTTGGCACCTGCTGGGAGGCCCAAATATTCCTGGTAGACCACAGGGAAGTTGTTGTAAAGCCAAGGGGGGATTTCCCTCCAGGAAGACCTGCTCTGAGGTTTGGTTCTGCTGTGTTGCCCCTGGATTTGCAGGGATTTTCCCTGCAGGGGCAGGCTGGGAGCTGTGGCAGTGGGAGGCTCTGGGAGGCTGCTGGGCACTGCTGGGGACGTGGCACAGGAGCTGCTGGGGGCTGACAGGACAGAGCTGCCACCCCCTGTCCTGCCAGGCTGCCCCAGCTCCGTGTCACCCCAGGGACAGGTGGAACCAGCCCTGGAAAAAACTCATTTTCTTTTGTTCCTTGGAAAGGGAGCTGGGGCTGGAGGTTACTGCACCTTCTGTGGCCCAGATGCCACAGATGCAGCAGCTTCCTCATGGTGTCCCTGCCCAGGTGTCACTGCTGTCATGGTGTCACTGCCCACACCTGCCCAAGCCCCATCCAGCCCTCCCCAGAGCAGGATGATGCTCCCACCAGGGCCAGGGGGGGATTAAATGGTTTTCCAGATGGAAAACTAACAATGCCATGCATTCCTCAGCTCAGCACCCTCAGAAAGTGCCCAGCACCAGTCAGGCACCCAAATCCCACCAGACCAGCTGGCAGCAGGCACTGCCAGCCACACACACAGGAATCCCGACCTCAGGAAGTCATTCTCTGTTTTAACTGAAGGGTGAAGTCTCTGCCTCAGCTCCTGAGGGCTCCATAAGGGGAAATGCCTCCATGCTCTCCCCTGGGACTCGGGATGCACATTTGCTGCCTCCTTACCTGCCTTGCTGGCTGCAGGCAACATGCAGCTGTCGTGTTATTTTTAGCAGCCTCTCAACTGATGGCAATTTGCAGTGTGTAATGTCATGTTTAGCATCCTCTCAACTCACGAGTACTTTTTCAAGGTTCAAAAAAATAAATAATAGTAAATAACCATAAAAATGTGCATTTGTACTGATGGACTAAGTCGATAGGAAAGATTTAAACTAATCAGGAGTTAATGAAGTCACTGCCTAATACTGCATTAGTGGGTGTTATCTGTATAAGAAAAGATTCTTATTTTCCAGAACTCCTGGTCTTAGCTCATGAGTTCTGTTTGGAATTTGAGTCTTCCAGGTACTTAGAGGCTAATGAAATAAAAACACCTTGATTGACAAGAAGCAAAGCATGTTACGGGTTAAAATAATACAAGAATCTATTTTTTACACTGTGTTGTGATCCATAAAAATCACCCTCAGCCTTTCCTCTTTCTTCTCTGCCTGTGAAGCCAATTGCTTTGATTGCAGTGATATGAGCTTACTGAAATGACTTGCCCTTGCTTGTGAAGCAAATGGAACATGCTAATAGAACTTATCGCATTACCGGATGCAAAAGTGCCATAGCTCATTACTTTAAGATAAAAGGATATCATTGCAGACGGGAAGCAGAATTGACTTTCTGAGGCCCGACTTGATGATGATTTAATCAACTGCTCTCTTTCACTTCTCATCTCTGCGCCTGTCGGTTTCCCAGGTGCTGTTAAATGAGACACTCAGAAAGTGAGCGCGGGGAAAGAAATTGCTGTCATTACTTTTCAAGAAAGGAGGTATGCAAATTTTCGACAGAAAGATTGCGTTCATAATGGGCCTGGTAAAATACAAGGATCATGCTTGACAGGTGAGGGCAAGTCATTTGTACGTCCTTAAAGTGAAGCAACCATCCTCATTTAGAAATTGTGCTCGATAAGAGAAGCTACAAATGAAACCCAAGCGATGGCTAAGAGCAGCCAGCAAATCTTTGAAGGCTTTGCTGCTGCAGCTCTGCCTTCAGCAGGTGCCTGGCGTGCCTTCACACATGGCTCTTCCCAACTGCCAGATGGCCAAAGTTTGACCTCAGTATCTCACAGAGATTCCTCTTAAATGTTTTTTCTTACTGTCAGCATTATATTCACAGTCTGGGGTCTGAGAGTCTCTTCCTTTCTTCACCGCTGCCAGAAATAGAAATTACAACGAGAAAAAACCCAACCAGCTAAGTGAGGGTTGAGCTAACTTTGAGAACAGAATCAAGAGGTTGGAGGCAACAACTTGTTTTCCTCTGCATGCATGACAGATCTTGGATGGTCTGGAGCTTACACTTCATAGAGCCAAGTAAAAAAGAATAACCCATGAAAAGGGCTGTGGCAGGAAGCAAAGAGGATGCAAAGATGCCTCTCCAGGGCCCAAAAGGAACCTGGGGCCCGTGTGATTGCAGCAAGAAAGGAAAGGGTAAAGAGAGAGCAACTGGATGCTCTATTGATCTGATGGAGAAGGTCTGATATTCCAAAATTGGAAGTTAAAAAAGCACAATAATTGACATGATGAATTATGCACAGGCTAAAAACACTCTAAAGATCTTGGATGGCTATTGAGCTGTTTGGATCATTTTAAATGGGGAAATGAGAACTACCAAGCTTTTATTGGTGTCAATCAGGTTTTCCATCAGAGATTGATAGTCAGCCACATCAAACAGGTTCCTCGGGGACACTCTAAGCAATGGATACAGCAGTTTGTCATAAAATGTTGACATTTTGTCTCAGATAACAGCATAGGACTTAAATAGAATTAATGTCATGAATATTTAGAATTAAACAAAAAACAGCTGGGAAATACTGCCACAAAGGAAGCTGGGTACAACACAAAATGATTTAAATAAGAACAGTCACTATATTAATTCCAAGATAGGTGCATTTTAAGAATTTATGTTTTTTTCTCAAGAACACAGTTCATTGCTCCCGTGCTTGTTTATGAAACAACTATCAGATATGTTATTTTCCCTTTTCCCTGTGTGTCAGGTCCTTAACCCTCCACATCCACCTAACTGGGAGTGATCCAGCAATACCCTTTGGATCTGACTCACCTCTCACCAAAAATACTGCACTGTGGTTGAAAAGCAAGATGATGGAGGAAAGATAGCCTGGGGCTAGGACTCAGGAGATCCACCTCTGTCACTGGCTATCAGGATCACCTCAGGCAAGTCACTTACTCCCTTCTGCTGTCAGCCCTCTACTTCTCATCTCTTTGGGCTATTAAATGGTACATTCCCTAGGATTTGCTTACTTTCACTGTATGTGTTTATAAAGTGTGCAGGAAAATAAGGCATTTTTCTTAGACAATGTTGGTCTCAGTAAATAGAAGAAATAAAAAAGAAGAAAAAAGCATTAAGACCTGGATCAGACCCTAGACACACCATGCCTATTTTCAGTATAGATCTCATCTTCCACCAACTAAAGTGCATGACCTCTGGAAAATTATATCATTCCAACTGAAAATTATTTTTATTTTCACTTAGAGCAATGAACACAGAGCAGCAGCAATCCAGCACTGACAGCACTGGTCAGGGGTTGCTCTCTTGTGCAGGCTGCAGCAACTCTGAGCACAACATGGCTACTGAAGCCCACACAAAGAGATTCCACTGATTTCTAGGATAAAATAGATGTAGAAATCGTATCTGAAACAAAACATAAATTATAAAAATCCATCTTTTCTCTTCTTTCCCCCACAAGACCTCTTTAGCTTTTGAGTTCTGTGTCTTCACAGTAGCCTAAATAAGTTCAACCGAATTGTATAAATAATAATGGTAATAATAATTCCCCAAACAACCCAAAACAATTGATCCTTAGGGATAAGACCTTAACAGTTGAGCTATAAACCTCTGAATATTGGATTTTAATGGATACTAAAAACCCCTTAACAAAGCCCTACAAATATAACCTGAAACAAAATGATTTGTGTTCTAAGCTGTTTGCAAACTCCCATAAATGTTCCTCATTGTCATAATGCCAGAAAAATAGCTCAGCCTGTGTACTCAGCCTTGCAAACTGGCTTCTGTGCTGTGCTTTCATTCCCTTTTCCACTGTCTGCTTTATAATTCATCACTCGCACAGTTGTTATGCATTATTATTACTATTATTATTTATTGCTGCCTTTATCATCTTTGTACAATTGATAAATTGTCTGTGCTAGACCTGAGGGAAGAGAAGGATTATTCTAAATGTAGAGCAAGTAAATATAAATTGTAAGGACAATGGCACACTTTGGCCTTGCTGGCTCAGATTTCCTTTTAGACATACATGGTTCTATAATTTGGAATCTGTGATCTCTTATTAGGAAATGAAAGCATTATTTTTTCCCTAGAATGCAGCAACTATAAGAATTGAATTTAAAACAGGAGTTGTATTTATCTTTTTAGAGGTAGGAATATGATTTATCAATTGAATTCTGCCATTTTTTTTTGTTCAAGGAGTGGCTGAGAATAAGAATACTCATCACTGCCTGGCTGAACAGAAAAGCTGTGGCTGCCCCTGGATCCCTGGCAGTGCCCAAGGCCAGGCTGGGCAGGGCTTGGAGCAGCCTGGGACAGTGGGAGGTGTCCCTGCCATGGCAGGGGTGGCACTGGGTGGGCTTTAAGGTCTCTTTCCACCCAACCTGGGATTCTTTGACAGCTGGGGGGTGTTGTCCAGCAGAGCACCCCCACTGCAGCCCCCCTTTAGCAAGAAGCAGTGGCAGGAATGACACCTCGGTGTGTCCCAGCAGGACAGGAAGGGGAAGCTCTCATTTCCTCCAGCTCTCTCCTGCACTCAGCCCAGTGCTCACAGTGCTCATGGCCACACACAGCACAGAGGTGGGAGGGTTATGGAATATCCCAAACTTGAAGGGACCCCAAAGATCACCCAGTGCAGCTCCCAGCCCTGCACAGACACCCCAACAGTCCCAGCCTGGCCATCCCTGGAGCTCCTGGAGCTCTGGCAGCCTCGGGGCCGTGCCCATTCCCTGGGCAGCCTGGGCAGTGCCAGCACCCTCTGGGGAAAGAACCTTTTCCCAAAATCCAGGCTAACCCTCCCCTGACCCAGCTCCAGCTGTTCTCTGGGTCCTGTCCCTGCTCACAGAAAGTAGATTGGAGCTGTTCCTCGCTGTCCCTCAGCTTCAGGTAAGACCCAAATATCTGTTTTAAGAGCCATCGTCCTGGAAAAATATCCACAAGGTCATCAGTTTACCACCAATGCTCTCCTAGCATGGATAGAAGAAAAATGTTTGGGGTTTGTTTGGGTTTTTTTTCACCACTGCTGCATAAACCTACCCCCAGACTTAGTGGTAAAAACTCCTATATCAAGAATATTATCACAGGCTCCATGACTGTTATCAGCACTGGCAAATTACCTGTCACAGCCAAGGCAAGGGATTGCTTGGAATAGCTGGCTTTTAGCTCAGTGCTCAAAAAGTTATTCCTGTCCAGGAGGGTCGTGGAAAATGCAGGAGTTTTGCCAGCAGCAGCTGTGCTGGAGCAGGGTTGTGGCCAATGCAGCGTTACTGACACTGCCCATGTGCTCCTTTTTCAGCTGCAGTGACACTTCACACTGTCAGGAATTGTCTCTTCCAAAGGTGAGCCCCACATCAGGGCCAGGGACATCCTGAATGTCAAACACAGGACTTCCCACCAAACTCTCTGTCAAGAAAGAAGGGACACACCAAAGCAGGAGGAGGTGCCAAACAACTCTCTCTGGCAATATGAGGATCCAAAGGATGTCTGGAAGGAGCAGAAGCTTCATATCTTCAATCTTTGTGGTCACCACTACCCCACGGACAAAAATGTACACTGAATTTCTGGCTGGATGATCCCAGCAAAGCACCTGCATCTTGTACAGAAAGGAATTTTAAACTCCTCAACCTGTGCTCTGCAGTTTTGAGATGGATTAGGTAGGGCAAGGAAATTCATTGCTTTCTCCAGAGATATTCTCTGTGAATACAGAGCCTTGGAATTACACAAGGGATGTTTTGGAGAGGTAGAAGCTCCCTCTATTTTATAGACTGTAGATACCAAAAGATTGGAAGTTCCATTCTCATCTCTTTTGAAAATTTAGTAATAGGGAGGCTCTGAAATTTCAAACATGTTCTCCCCACAAAACCTCTGTAGGCTTTATCTTCAGTCTAAAGAGCAAGATGCAGGAATAACAAGATGCAATGGGTAAAACCCAGATAAATTTAGACTGGTACATATTTTAAAAATGGGGAATAATTTATTATTCTTCACTTAAAAACAGGACAGATTTTCCCTAACTGAAAAAAAAGCATAAAAAATTAAAACCTTGCCTAAATGTTATGCCCTCATTCAGTCAGAGTTACTGTACTCCAGGCAGTACAATTAATTAGTGAGATCATATGGCCTGTGCTAGACAGGAGGTCACAGCAGATCACACCCTCATTGCCTTAAATGATGTGAATTTATAAATCCCTAAACATCCACATCATTCCACTCCTACATCCACAGCCAGCTTGTTTATGCTTCGGATCTCCTATGATCCAGCAATTCAGGCCAGTTCCATTCAGTGACAAAAGCTCTCTCCATGCTGGAACAATCCTGAAGGGCTG